>NW_022639453.1:1294976-1317232 GCF_010583005.1 Odontomachus brunneus
AGAGAGAGAGAGAGAGAGAGAGAGAGAGAGAGAGAGAGAGAGAAAGAGAATGAGAGAGAGAGTGAGACAGGAGTGGCGCGTTTATTTTCTTGTCGGATAACTGTCGCAGGGATAATTAGTAGATGCTCGCTCGGCCGAGCTCGCGCTCGAAATCGCTGCTTCTCGCAATTAGAGTCGACTCGTCGCGTTAATTCCGCATTTAATTTGAGATGCGGATATTTCCTCGTTAGCGGACGCTGGCGAAAGGTATAAAAGGGACTCTCTTTCTCTCTCCATCCCTATCCCTATCTATCTATCTGTCTCTTATAATTCGTCACGCCATTGACAGATACCGATTCCGCTAACTCAGTATGATCCGACAGTGCGGATAATCTATCACGTTTGTTGCGGCGTTAGCCGCCTTTTTATTTAACTTGCATATCAGTGCGCCTGGGTCGCACATTCGCAGAGAGAGAGAGGGAGAGGGAGAGAAGGAGAAAGAGAGAGAAAGAGAGAGAGAGAGAGAGAGAGATTGGTGAGAGCTTTATTATCGATCCGTCATGAAGCTCAGGAACGCGGAGAAGCGGGCAACGCGATTTTGATTAGCGCGAGATGTCAAATCCGTGCATACGCTCGCGCGAATCGTTAGACTGCTACTCCATCACGTCTCTCGAGGAACGGGAATTCGCGAGTGCGAATGATTAGCCGGATTCATTTAGGCCAATCGGGCGTGAAGTCAAACTCTCGCGAATTTTCAACGCTTCGGCTCGCCTTGCCGGAATCGAATCCGGGAGAGATCGGGGCGCCGTTATTTAACTTTCCACGGCGCCGTTATTTGACTACTTCGATATTCGCTGATCGTTTAGGTCGATTCCGATGACGTCTTGAGCGCGACGGCGTCTAGCGCCGGCGGAGCGCCCACACGAACGAGAAAGGGGGGAAGAGCGCAGCGGCAGGCGCGGCGCACGGAAAGACGGGCTTTGTGTTCGTTAAAAGGGAGATCGCCTTGAGCCGTCAGTGTCGAGACCTTTTAACGGACAATTCAGTCGAGTTAATTGTCCCATCCTGCGGAGTGAGTCAGGACTTCGCCATGAGGGTCACGAGGCCGTGGATTCTCTCCTCGCAGCTCGGACGTAATTCACGCTGTTAGCTCGACTAGAGTGGAGAGAGAAGAAAAGAATAGAGTAAAGGGAGAAAAAAAGAGATATAAGAAGAAGCGCGAGTGGAGGAATAATAATTGCTCCGGCGAAAATCCGCGAGGATAAAAATATTACGTAAATATGCGTCTCGAGTCGGCCGCACTGCGTCTTCCTTTATCTACTTTGGAGCAAGCTGCCAGAGTGAGAAAAAGAGAAGGAGAGAGAGGAAAATAGTTTTTTTTTATTTTAAATAAAATAAACCTTCTAGGCCCTGTGCTTCTGGATGGAGTTTCCCAGGTGGAAACGGCTGAGAAATGACGCACGCTGTGTATCTGGAAAGTGTAATTTACGTTCAGCGTGTATCATCGTCGAGGGTTATCGATATTTTATTTCGCGCTATTACGCTTCATCCCCGCGCGCAAGTGCCTCCTCCCTCGAGCATAGCCTGAGATTCAGCCGCGGGTAATTTTGCGGCGCAACAGAAAAAGTTACTTCGCTCGGGAGTGCTTTCTTAAGGGATTTATTCGGATCGAGATAATTATGCGCCGCCGGCGCCGTGTATAAATGATATCAGACGCGCGGAACGATACCGGAGCAACGAAGGCGTTACTTTTCATTAAGGAGTCTCTCTCCCTCTCTCTCCCCCTCTCTTCCTCTCTCTCTCCCTCCTCTATTCCCCTCTCTCTCTCTCTCTCTCTTCCCTCCCCATCTCTCTTCTTCTGCACTTCTTTCCCGCTTTGCTGCCATCTCTCTCTCTCCCCCTTCACTTCCCCTTCTTTTTCTCCTTTTCCCCTAACTCTCGTATTTTCTTCCTCTCTCCCTCCTTCTTCATCTACCTCCTACCGTTTTCTCCGTCTCTCTCTCCCCCTCTTTCACCCTTCTATTCTCCATCTCTCATTTCTCCTCTCCTCTCTATCTTCCCCCTTTTCCCCCATGTATCCCTCTCTCCCACGCCTCTCCCCCCTCCTTTTTCTCTTTTTGACCGGCGTGTCAGCGAAAATCTGCCGCCGACCGCGGGCGAGAAATTCACGCAAAGATCTAATGGAATGCTGGGCCCTCATCGCTCCCCCCCTGCCACCTCTTCCGTCTATGAATAATGCATAGCTTCGTGAATTTGTTGCTTTAGTTTTCGCGGCGTATGAATAAATTTAATGCTTCTTCATATTGGCCGGAATCCGGCGCTTTCGCGCCGCGAGTCCTGCGGGATCAATCCCCTGCGCGTGTGTATCCTCGCGGAAATCGGCGCGGATTTCGCGCAAAGGGGATCCCAGAGATCTCACGACCTAAGATTCTTCCCAGCGATCGCACATCACCGAGTCCGCGATATTCCGCGGGATATCCGCCCCGAGATTTTGTGCTCGGCGAGGTGATCGAAGAGTCGCGTGAGTTGCGTTAATATCGAACGATACGCGACACGTCGAGTGCCACATCAATTTTCCGTTGATTACGTCAAAGCTCGGGTAAAGTCTGAACAGTCAAAGATACGGTAAATGCGATCTGTGATGCATATATTAGAGACTTACTAAAGTCTCGACTTCGTCGAACCTTTAGACGCGCGCGCATGTCTTCTGCTATTAACAGAGAATTTTATAATAAAGATTATGATATATGATGTAACCGAGAAATATATCGACGCTCTGCAATACTTAATTGTACCTTCATTTCATACACAAAAAAGAAAGTTTTATTGGATTAGCTAATTTCTGGCGAAATATGAACGATTCAGAAATGAAGTCATTAGAATTCAGTCTAAATTGTCAAGATCTCTGGTTAACTTGAACACAGAATTCTGGTAATTTCAACCAGAAATTTCTGGATTTATATTTCACTAGAAATTGATTAACCCAACCGACCCTTTTTTTTCTTGTATATGCTATTCATATATTTTAGGAATTAAAATGTGTTATTAAAAATCTGCTGCATTGAGAAATAAAACTTGCAAATCAGTTGGGAGATATTATAAAGTTTATTCGTAGAAATAAATTTTATTTCACAGAAATAACTTTATGTTCCATAAGTAAATTTCCAAGTACTTTTTCTGAGTGTATATTTCTAGCGAAATCCGCTGTATTCCTTAACAAGATAGCACGATAGCGTCGAAGCGCAAAAAGTACTTCTATAAACGTCGTTGAATCCTATTCTTTTTTGCTCGCGTTTATAAGATCTCGTGTCAATTAAGTTTTTTTATGCATGTCAATAACCAGTCTTTTTGAAAACAGCTCAATGAAAAGGTCTATTCTTCTGCGTTTAAAATACAATCTTCTACTAAGTCGGGAGATTTTCTCGATCCCGTCGCTCGAAGAGGACCGTGCTCGAAAAGTGTCAGCTAAAATCGACGGTGGCCTCCGGTGGCCGAATTTCGTCTGGGTAGACGTGTTTTGCGGCTTGCAAAATTCTACTTTATGACTCCCCATCGTGCCGCTCTTCGCGTTTGCCGCCTGAGAGTTGATATCTTGGTTGATGACCGTCCGGAATCCCGAATATATTCACCCTCTCTTTTCTCTCTCTCTCTCTCTCTTTCTTGATGTAAACTGGTCGAGATATCCGGGGGTCGAGAACCTTCGTAGATCAGCGCGCGGATCAGGGATTTTTACGAGACACGTTTTCTGTGACATCCTGAGGCCTGCACCTATTGCGTTCGCGTCAGCTGTTCGGAATCTTAAAGCGAGCGTAGCGCACGTGTAGCCCCACGTCGGGACGGAAAGTCGAATTCGCGGCGTGAATCGCGCAAATACGCAAATATTGGCCGCGACGCGTGTACAAACGCTGCCGAGGCCATTACGAAATTGTGCGCGCTTTCTAGTTAATGAACGCCGCGTTAAATATCGCCTTTTTATCGCGGGATATATTCATAGTTGGTCGCAACTTCGCAGCCGCGCGTCGTGACAATTAACGCGAAAAATTAACACAACCCGACTACAACGAGCGACATTCACGTGTGTTTAAAAAATATGCGAATTACCGGATTCAAGTACCCGCAACGTTAACCAGCGACCGCCGCTTGACTGTATATTACTCGTCGATGAGAGTTACTCGACAGCGCTATGTGGATCACAGCGAATGTTTCGTGAATTTATTCAGTTGCGATTTTGCGTCGTGAATCGCTCTCCGACAATTCGATCGCATCGTACGTTACTTTTTACGATGGATTCTCCGAAATTTTGAGTTTTGTATTAACCATGCGAAATTTTGATAATTCAAAGAATGCGTTAAAAAGGTTAAAAGGTCAGGATATCTTTTCACCCTCTGATTTTCGTAGAGTTCTCATGAAAATGATCCCAAATACTTTCATGTAAATGTGTTTGAAAGGTGATTCAAAAATGTGTTTTTTGCGCAATCCAAAATTTGGTTTAATCAAAAGTTAGCTGAGCAAACGTTATAATAATTATATTTCTTATTGGATGTTTCCTCGGGTACAAAAATTCATCGGTATTTTGTCCGGAAATATCCGTTTGTTAATTTCGAATAATTCCTCTTAGTAAGAAAGAAAAAGAAAATACGCAGGGAAAAAAATAATTAAAAATTGAGTGGTGGGACATAAAGTTTATTCACCGAAATAATTCCTGTGAATGAACCTTCTATATCCTACAAAATTTTCAAGTAATCTTTCCTCGATGATATATATATCAGAGAGCGACCTATTCGAAAATGTAGCCAAAAGTTAATGAGAGATACCGTCATCCGCTCTGATTTTGTCTGTCACTATTGCAGCATTTGACGCTCTTATCGGTTATTTGTTCTTTATTTATCTCTTTTCGAGATATTTTAACGTAGCGAAAAACAGGAAGCGATAAGTGAGCGAGCTAATCACGAATGTAACGATGAGAACAAGACGATGAATCACGACTTCGCGGTTAAACATCGCGCGACGTTCAAGCTCCAGCTCTCAGACGACTTCACTTTTTTAAGTTCTTCCTGTCTCATCGCCAGAGTCAGAGAGGATGAGCGCGAAGAATAAGCTTATCGACAGATCGCTTATTTTCTCCCGGGCGAGAAAGCAAGAATTGCTAAATCGTTTCAGACATCTCGCGTTCCGTATTTGGATTGGACCGAAATAAAAAAAATTAAAATACGATTCAACTGTCTCTTAGACTGCAACGGAGCTGATAACTATTCGTTGTTAGAGATTCGGTAAGTTGGCTCTCTGAATATGGAGAGACTCATCTGTATTTCTGACTCGTTCGGTTTCGTGCAAAGCTGATATTTTCGACGATAGAGAAACTATTGACTCACCCTCAGCTCGTCGTGTTTAATCAGGACTGAACTGCGCGATAGTTATTATAATGATGGAAATTGCCAGAATAGATCGTGTGCATTTCGAGCCTTTCAATGAATTGGGGTCTATTCGCGAATTGTCCCAGTCCTCGTCACACTCGGTTTCCAGCGTTGCGTGACATCTATTATTGTTAATGTTGTCGTTATTATAAAGGGCTCGCAGAGGCCTGAGCAATTGTTCGAAATGCCAATCCCCCGTTATTGTCAACGTTATCATTGGAGCGTGTCAATTGTCAATTCTCCGAAGGTTTACCTTCGATCACAGGGCTGGAATAATTCACGCAGCCGTCCTCGAACACCTCGATCGCCAGCTAGCGGGCGAGCGAGCGCCGAAGGGTCTCGGCGACGGAGAATCGAAAGGCTCGGGTATCCGTTTCCACCGTGGCGAACGAACGGCGACGGGCCCCCGTTGCGGGTCATCGTCGTCGGAGACGCCGTCTCGGTAAATTGGAACGGAAATTTGCCGGTGGAACGGACGCCGGCGGATGGGGCGAAGGTAAGGAAGAGGGGGGAAATGGAGGAGAGTGCCGTGACGCGCGAGATGATCGCGCAGTTACACCAACGGGGGGCTGCGGAGCGGCCCCCGCGTGCTCTCGCGCATGATTGTACGGAGTAACGAAGTAGAAGGCACTCTCCGATTCAAACGGAAAACAGGAAGTAAAGGCGGCAATTCGAGGCGCGACACGGTGCTCCGCGCCGGAGTGCTTTCTCGACCTCGTCCCTCGGCGTATCGAACGACGTCTCGGCCGTTTCGACATGTAAATGGAACAACGAAGATCGTGTCTGTGTTAGGAGAGAGGAGGGGAAGGGGGAACCTTGATTGGGGCTACGCAAAGTTCTTCCTCCCTCAGAAATTGAACCTATGATCAAGCCCGCAGACTTCTATATACTAACTAGACTGCTGACTCTGGGCGATGGTTTGGTAGTGGGGATAGGCGCCATATTGAGTGACCCTGTTGATATGTGTGTACTATCTATGTGTGCACCACGTGATCAATTCACGATCAATTCATCAATACTCTACTCAGGAAAAGTATTTCCAAGTGCTTAACGCTTTGTTATAAGCTGCGTTCGGGGAGACGCTATGAGTATGCTCTGTCTTTGTTGTTCCTGAAAGTTGAACAGGGACAGAGAACACTTACAGCGTTAAATAGCGTCTCCTTGAATGCAACTTTAGTAATGCGTTATAAAATCTGATATTGACACTACACTGATAAATATTGGAGGGTCAAATTTAAACCAATTTCTTGAGTTAAATAATATTTAGTTATTTTGAACTATCATGTGTATCAAAATCTACTATTTTAACACAAAATATATGTTTAAAAAAAACAACCACATTTAATCAATCCATTTAAAACAATATTAAGTCATTTTTTACTAAAACAAAGGTTAATTACATTAATGTGCACATAATAAAAAATAAACTAAATTTTAGTCAAATTTAATACATTTCTTAAGTTAAATTATTTAACTCCATTACATTAGTTAAATTAATGACATATTTAGTAGGAGCAGTGGCGACTTATAGGAATGATTAAAAATAACTCAAATTGAGTATAATTTGACATTATGGATTTAACAGTGTAGCAGTGACTGTTCGTATGCTTTATGTATGTATAGGTAAGGGTCACTAAATATGACGCCCTACACCCCCTCCACTTGACTCAGTTTTCTCGGAGAGTCAGCAGTTTAGTTAGTATATAGAAGTCTGTGGTCAAGTCTGGTCAGGTTGATTCCAGTCAGTTATTTGGTTTGAAGATGATGTTCTAAGGTTCTAAGGTAATGTTAGCTTGTCCCAATTGTTAATTAAGTCTCCTGATCGCTACACTGCGTTATGACTTATTATGACCCGATAACATCACTTTTTATGTACCCAGTAACTAGTTGGGCCTGATCAGAACTATGGGAAAAATCTCTAGTCGGGTCGCGAGGGCTCATTAAGTTGAGATATCGGAAGAACTTCTTTCACTTTTTCTTATTCCCGCGCGTAAAATCTCCCGGTGGTAATCTAGCTGAAGATAGTGGTAGCGACTCTTGAGCTCGCGTTGTGGACTTAGGGGACTTATTTTCGAATTCTTTCAAGTACTCGTGATCATCAAGACGACGAATCTCGCGTAACACACCCTGGAGGTGCATTCTCATCCAGTACCTTAGACCCGCTGGTATTCGCAAATGTTTAGATCACCGAATAACGCTTTTGGCTGCGGCGTTTCTGGGTCTTCGTGATCCACCGGAGGTACTTGTCACCTCAAGAGCCCTCGATTCACGGGTGGGAGCCGTTCATCCGCAAAATCGCAGGTTCGGGTTCCCTCGAAGCTCCGCGCCAGTGATATTAACCGAGCAGTCGTATGACAAACTTGGTAGTACGTCGGAAGCAAGCGAGGGAGGGCACGAAGAGAGGACGAGGAGGACGAGGAGGAGGCGGGGCAGGAGAGTAGATGGAGGACGAGGGAATGAGCGCTTAGGATCGGGGATCCATCGATGGGATGCTATCGCGGTGCATGTCTGGCCGCTTAATGGTCGCGCTACACGCCGGCCACGCTGCTACGTGAATACAGTCGCATACAATTTCGCAGGATATCTCGCATTACGGCAAGCCCGTAGTGTATTACGGCGTAATGGCCCGCGCACGGCCGCATACGCGACGCCGCATGCAAGCCGTTCGCCGCAGCGGCGCGACGCCTCCGCGTGCACCGACTGTGCCGAATTGACACACCGCGCGTGACCTCGTCGTTATGGCCTGGTGGTTCCTTCCCAGGACGACGACGACGACGACGAAGTTGACGACGTCGACGCGCGTCGCGTCGTTATCTCGCGTGTTAACGCGACCTAAACCCGGCCAACGGGGGTGTCACCCTACCAGGGGTTCAACACCTTGAGCGATATGTATCACACACGTGTGTAATTAATACGGCCAACGAGAGTAGATTTGGTCGTCGCGCCGTGTCGACACACGCGTGCGCTTTCGCCAATGTGATGATAAGATCGGCTCGTTAGGCACCGTTTCGTAATTATTCCTTTTCTTTCGTTTTCTTTTTTAAGCTGGAAGATCGTGCAGGTAATTTTCCCAAAAATTAAGGCGGCGAGGTGATGGCGACAAGAAGGGGAGGGTCGATGCGAGTCGGACGCGGATCATGAGGTCCGTCTGTTACTACTGGTATGGATCAGTAGATATGGACAGATGTAGTCGGACGTAGACAGACATTATCAGGTATACATGAAACGGAGAGCCGCTCAACATGATTTAATGGAAGATAATATATAATGAAATGCAATATAATTTAACATGTAATGCTAAATAATAGTTAATACATAATATAATAGAATATTAGAGATCTGACATATATATTTTTTCTAATTACTTGATATAAAATACAATTTTGGAAGATACATAAAAGTAGATATTGAATAGAAATAAATAGAATAGAAAGCAGAACGTGTGTATATTTTTATTTTAAATATTCTGTTTTATATATTCTATTTTTTATTTTATATTCATTTTCTATATATATTATTCTATATATATTATTCTATATATATTCTAATAATATTCCATTATCATATAATTGATACATAATTAATATAATTAATATATTATTATCATTGTTAATATCTCTGTTCAAACTATCGTTAATATCTCTGTTCAAAATATTCGTAATTCAACGATTTTGAGTCGTCCGATTTATCGTCGACACGTTCTACTTGCTCGAGGAAATTTTTAGATAGGCCGATTTATCGTTGACTTGTACTATTTGCTCGGGAAAAATATTTACCATCTGATTTGCCACTTAAACGAAAAGCTTTTATTTTCAATTAGTACAACGACAATTTGGACAAGTGAAAAACGTGAAAAACAACACAGGTTAACAACAAGTTAGATGCATAAAAATTGTTAAATTGATGTTTTTCACTTATTTAAAAAATATCCTATTTCATCAAAAAATATTTTATTTTATATTGCATATTCTCTCTCTTTCTCTTCTTCTCTCTTCACTTAATTTTTTAAATATTCCGTTTCAGATTATTTGTTTTATTTTAAATAATTCAGAGGATATCAGATGTAACGATGATTTTAATACGTTGTGCAATTTTACGCGGACGATATTATCCTACGGCAATGCAGCGTGACGAAGCGTAGGAATTATTTCGCGAAATAAATTTCACGATCGCGCCGTATCGCGGAAGGCGGCACCGCGCGCTCTTCATCGCCTTGGAACGAGTCCCAGTCAACTTCGGGAATGGATGTCCCGCTTTCGGCGACTCGATGAATCAAGATAGCGAGTGCCAAATGGGCGAGTGGAGGTCGCGCGAGGGAGGAAAGGGGATGGAGGACAAGTTGCTTTCGCTTTATCCGCAGTTTACTCGCGTTCGGAAGGCGGCCGGGTTGAAAGGGTGAAACGGTGCGCGGGAGTTGACATGAAAGAGCAAGTCTGAAGCCGAGGTGGGATCGCGGTGTCGGCGGCGACGGAAGGAGAGGCGACTTAATAACGGTATTTAGTGCAACGCGAACTTTATAAATTTCGCTTAATCCCCGGCGACAAATCCTCCTCGCTTCTGCAGTGGAAGCGCCCCAGCTCGCTCTTGGATTTCCGCGTATTTATTTTGTTGTTCGTTGTGGCGTGCGCGGGGGGATACGTGTTATCCGGGTGTTACCCGATTGTACGAAAAATTCGGTGCAACAGCCCTCGTGAAAGTTGCGCTAAATGTCCGAGAGAGACAGAGAGAAAAATATCCGCATAGAGAGTCTTTTCTTCCCTTTAATATCTTTACCGTCAGACAACATTGTTAAATGGCCGAGCTCTACGATTCATTCCGCCAAATTAAAATTGAAATAAAAATTTGCCAAATTGAACACGCGAAAGTTCTTCGCGGCAACGCGGTAACACGCGCGCAATTAGATAGTCTGACATATCAAAATTTCACGGAAGTGAGAGAGGGAAAAAGAGAGACAGAAAGAGAGGGAGTTACCTCTGATATCCGTTAACTTTACTAGCACGTTACGTTACTAGCACTGCTCCATTTCGCGCACTCTCAACGCGCCCGTAACGACCATAATTAGAGAATAAAAAAACGCTCTTCACTCGCCGGCCCATCCAGCACCGCCTCGGAACCACCGCGGTAGCTCTCACACCGTCGAGAGGGTCAATCAACCTCGTGCTCGAGCGCCAGGCGCTACGGTCGATCGCGTGCCGCGGAAATTGCGAAGGCCGCCCTTACACGGGTTTTCCCGGTGCCGGACGTGCTTTCGCGATTCGCCGTACGTCGTCGCGCGATTCTCGGCCCGGTGCGACGAAAACGCCCCCGCTTAAGACACACACACGAGCGCGCTTTCGAGCCGAATTAAGCGCCCGCGCGAAAGATAGTCGTTAAGTTAAGGGATGAAGTCGGAGGCGCGCGCGGAAGACCGCGGAGGGCAGGAAGAGAGACGGACAGAGGGAAAGGGAGAGAACTCAACGGTGGTCGTCGGGGCGCCGCGATTAGTCCCAAGAACTGCGGACTCGCACGCGAGCCGTTCTGACCTACATCCCGCCCTTATCGAGGAGGTGGTGGAAAGCCCGGAACAATGGGCCGGGTCGGGGCCGCCGATGCCGAGCTCCACTCACTTCGTTACGTCGTATTATCTGATGTAATTGTGTTTGCCTCGCCGACTACGTCGGATATAGCCGAGCGTCGCGACGTTCGTAATGACGGCGCTCACGACGTCCTGCATTGTGTGTATTTTTTTTTCTTCTCATCTCCTCCTCGCGTCCACTCTCGGCGTGTAACGACCGGGCACAAATGTCGCGAGCCGTATTTACGGAAAGCGTGTCGCGCGCGGACGTTACGCTCGATGTTACGTGCGATATTGCGATGACAGCTTGTTTGTCTCTTGACGTCGCTCTTCAGTGTGTATTTTTTTACGTGCATATTTTTTGCGCGTCGAAGGGACAAAACGAGCTACGGATAGATAAGTAGACAGAGAACATTTATTGTTGCTCTCGAAGGCTCAGTCCGCCAGCAACCCTAGTTTCTAATTATTACTTGAAACTTAGCCGTGAGGCATTTAAATCTTAATTTTGAAACGGATATCGTAGTTAAAATATATGTCACATGCATAACATCCTGTCGACATCTTGTCTATAATTGCGACTGAAAAAACTCACGTCTGTTTCGCGATTGAAATTTTAGGTCTATATTAATAGTCGCTTCTCCAAATTTGTCTGACGTGTGATAGTCAGGTTTCAGTCTAAAATCGGAATTTGATCTGCGCTTTCAAATCATACGATAAGAAGATTATATTTATAATCGTAACTCGACTGAAAAGTTCCCATCTAATTTTAAATTCAAATCAGAGTATCACACCTGAGGTAAGTCTCAAGTAACGACTATTTATACAAGTCTGAGAGCGCTGTTCCCGATAAAAATGCAGACACTTTTGTAAAATGATGCGATAAGAATATATGATGCACCCATTAAACGCTCCTACTAAACAGTTGCATGAAAAAAAAAAATTACAGGCCTGTAGCTTTAATGTGAGAAGTCCTGTGCTAAGCGGGTGAGAAGGGGAGAACCACGCGAGCTTCGCGTTTCCGTGGAGCCTTTCGACCACCGCGCCGTCGTCCGACCTCGGAGGGTGCTCATACCGTCGAATCCTTGGATACTACGGGGTCGTATCCCAGAATCCTCGTGGCCTCGGATTCTAGGACGGCCGGGTACGCGCGTTTTCCCCCGAGGTCCTCGCGCGTCCTTGGGGTATTCCGGCCGCGGAAATTGGGCGCCAGCTCTGTGTGCTATCCGTGACGTATGTTGCGACGTAAGAGAGAAAGAGGAGAGGGGGCGGGAGCGAGAGAACTGCAAGGTCAGCAGCGGCGGCGCGCTGGGATTCCGGGCGCGAGGGGTTGCCGCGGGCTAAATATAGGCGAAGACGTAATTTCGGGGCAATATTTGCGCGGAGATATGAGGAGAGGGTGTACCCTCTCGGTGGGCCACGGCATCGTACCCGAAGTGGGTTAGGTTGGAGCGATAGTGACGTCACTCTGCGGCAACCTAGTTACCGTCTCTCCTCTCCGCCGCGCGAGTTCGCCTATAGTCAACACTGCGGTAAAGCAACCGGGGCTGTCCTGTCAACTGTTGTTGAAGTAGGTCCCACACGGTCACGAGGTCGTCGAGACGCGTGCCAACTCGACGAACGACCGACCGACTTCGCTGCAATTACCGCGTATACGATTATCCGTGCCTCCAACCAGCCCGTCGAAGACGGCCGTGGCCGACTAATCGTGGCCAATCTGCGGCACTTTTGGCGGAAACTACTCTGGAAACAGTCGAATCGTCTGCGAAAATCGCTGCTCGATCGACCGGATATCCTCGCCATGCGATAGACGTTTTACGTCACTCCACCGCGTCGCTTTCCAGGACACCCGGCTTTTGGGGATGCCCGGGCTGCGGCTCGGAGATCTCGTGTCGGTGAGCTTCCGAATTAAGGTCAAGTGTTCCACGCGAAACCCCATTTATTCGTGTTACAGCGGCCCCGACTCCCGGTGACTTCGATCAGCGAAGCTCGTGCGAGTTTCACCGATCGTAACTTCCAGGACGACGCGCGCTTAAAAGCTCTCGCGATTTAGGTGGCCGAAAAATCAAGGTCGCCGCGACGACAACCCGCGAAGCGGCGTCATCCTTCTGCAGCAGCCCGACGTGAAGTTCGCGAGGCCGTCGCGTGCGGCTGCGATACCGCTCTCGATGTTTCAGTTCCGACAGTCTGCCGCGGTGGTCGATGTAACCGGCAATTACGAGCGAGCCTGTATATCGGATGGCGGACGGAACACACGGCGTAATTGCGAGCGGAATCGTGAGGCAGTCCGAGGATGCCGAGGGGATCGCCCGCCGGCCTAGTTTCGTCCGTGTTCGTGAAAGAATTACGTCGGACAGTGGGATCAAGTGAAATTTCATGTTTCAGAGAAGCTACTGCTTTGAAATTGGGACCAACTTCAACTTTTTTCTTTTTAATAAAAGACGACTTTGTTAAGCCAAATTTTAGTCTTTTCACGAACAATAGATAACTCATTTCATATCTCATCTAATTTAACATCAAATACAGATTTTGATAAAATCCGAAATAAAATATTAAGTTAAATCTGAAATTAAATATTCGAGCCCCGATTGGTTCGAAAAAAGTCATACAGACTGACATAGACTCACCGAATCTTATCTCAACTTAACAAACGAGCTTAATTGAAATTGCACCTAAAAATCTGAGTAAATGAAATTTACTGAATTATATATAAGTAAGATTAAATTATTACTACTACAATATCAATTTTTTTATTAATTATTGCTCTTGAGGTAAGTTTTTAACTTCCGCATCTCTATCAGAATTGTTTGAAAAAAATTATGAACCTAACTTCTTTATGTCAGATTTAGAAGAAGGGAAACAGGAGGCAAAATCTGCCTCGACAAAGTTGCTCTAAATTTCATCAGCTCTCGTTAAAAACAGCACCAAAATCGATTGAAGTTTCTGGGTTGTAAATTTTTATTGAAACAAGAAACGTCACTTGACTCCAGTGCGTCTGCCGGCCACTTTAATCGCGACCCGGGATCGAACAGAATCAATGAGTGATCCGCATTTGCGGATACTTTATCGCGTGGTGTAACGTAATGTAACATAATGTAACGTACTGGCGATGGCAATGGCGCTCCCTCGCTCTCGTGCGCGCCAGAAGGCCGGCCGTGCGGGTTCCAGAGAGAGAGAGAGAGAGAGAGAGGAAGAGAACACGCGCTCGGTACGGTTCGATCGATCTCGGCACGCCGTGTAATTTAGACCGGCGATAATTGTTGCGCTGGATGGGAGAAAACGACCGTGTAAATCGTCGGAATGGTACGATGTAAATGGATACGGATATTTACGCGATAGCTGCGGCCGGAAGGGGTTGCCTCGGGCGAAGCTTCCTTTTCAAGCCTCTTACGAGGGGGGTAATTCGCGCGCACCGCGCCGACGGGGAGAACCGGCGGAAACGACGGCAAGCCGTTACAATTGGCTCGTGATACCGTGAAATCCGCGATGTTCTCGCGTCACGTGTATCTCCCGGATGTTTTCGGATTTTCTCAGGCACGAGATATAAATAGATGGATAGATAAATAGTACTTCTTAAAGTAAAATCGGTTCTTAATACCATAAAATTCTCCTCATGCAGATTTTGCAGTGAAATATTACATCCACTGGTCAAACTAAGAAACAAGATGGAGCAGTAAAGTGGGAATGTTTTCACTGAAAGAGTCAGTGAATATTCACAGTGACTATCAGTGAAATTGATTCTCTCGCTGATGCATTTGGGGACATTTTTACTGATCACCTGATTTGAAATTGGTTTCATGTTCCTGATTAGCTTGATTCCAATCAGTTACCTGGCTTGTGTAAAGTGAGTGTTATAGATAACTCCTGATAACTCAAATATAACTCAATTCTGTATAATTTAAATATAATGCAGATTTATTAATAATAAGGTCCTGATTGCAGTTATATTTGAGTTACCAGGACGCTGTACTAATAATGTTATTAATATTAAGGGTCATTAATAATTAGAAGTCAATAACACAAGACCTTACACAAATCCTCCTCCTTATATTCTCAAGACAAATTTCCCTCAAATAAAATGAGACAAGATGAAAGAGAAGAAGTGCGTCGGAGTTCTTAACGAGTCGATCGATCAGCGGTGTCACGAGAGAATAGGAAAAGGAAATTAAATAAATTCGAAACGCGCACGCGGAGACTCGGCCAGCGTCTAACGGATCCAGCTTCGAGCGCAGCTCCTGGATGCATCGCAGCGACGGCGGTGGCGGCGGCTGTTTGTCTGTCTGTCTGCATGCGTGCACACACCCGGACAACGATAACGAAGTGTTGTTTCACAAAAATAACGAGCGCGACCGGAGCGACGTGGAGCGCGCATCCATTTGTTGTGAAGCAGGGGGAGGAGATAAACAAAAAAAAAAAAACGAAAAAAGGAATCATCGCGGGAGGAAGAGCCGGCCGATACATAACGACACTATTCGCGTTGCCATTTGGCCGTCGCGCTACGCTTGCGATCGCGAAAAATGCGAATCGGCGACGGCGACGTTGTCGCGACGAATCGTCTGGAACTCGAGATGTGCACGCGCGTCCTCCTCCTCCTCCTCCTCCTCCTCCCCCTCCTCTGCGACAATCGCATCTGTGTACTGCAAAGCTGCGCGGCGCGAGATCCCTGCCACTGCGTGCATCCTCTTTTACCTCCCCTTCGTCCTCCCCCTCGCTCTCCCCACCACCCACGCCCGCGCCAGGCGCGAGGGCGCGATATATCGACCGTATCTCTGACACAGTAGCACACTTTGCAGTTCCGGCGATTCCGCTTTACACGGCCGTTAGCGGCGCAAAGCGCGCGCGTTCGACTAACGCACGCTCAATATGCGGAATTTATTCCGCGTACGTAATCCACGCTCGCGCTCGCCCATCAAACGCGATCGCAGCGTTAAAAATGCACACGTCCGCCTAGAAATATAAAAACACGCCGCGTCCGCGAATGCTTTGAAACAAAAAAAAGGGGGAATCCGAAAAAAGCCAGAGGATTATCGTTGCTGTTTGGGGATTCGCGCAACTATTTTGGCGCGCGCGCGTTGCGCATTTTATGTCACCTCTCGGATTATTTAAATTTCGTGATCATAATGAGGATGATGTGCAAAACCCGCGATCAAACGCGTTTCAATTCGCTCTCTCGTACGCGCGCTCGCTCGCTCCCAGTTCTCTCTTTGTCGGGTTCTTTGCGCTTATTTGCTGCGAAATATTCGACGATTCGGTCGACGGGCCGCGGACGCGCGGTAATCGGGCCAAGAACGCCGGGGTTGCGACGCGACGTCTCCTCCCCGACGATTCGACGGGATCTAAGGTAATGTTGCAGCGCGAAACTTCCCCGGGAGTCTCCGCTCGTAAAACAACGCTGCATTTGGCGCTTTTCCAGCCGGGTCGCTCGATTTCTAGCCGCCTGCTGTGCTCGCACGAGCGGCTTTTTACCGGCGCGACTCAAACAGCGCTTAACTCATATGGGTAATGCACAATAGAAATTCATACTCGCCGCGACGGCGAGTCCACGCGCGTTCTCGGGCAAAACACGGCGGGAAATTCGCTCCGTTGCTGTTTCGAACGGCAAAGTGTCATTGCCTCCACAACTTTTCAACCCCTCCTACCATCGGATTTTGCCTGTTTCCTCTGAAAGACGGAGTGCACAAATGGCGAGCATTACTCGCGGCATATAAATTAACGATTCAATTGCACTTTGCACGAATATTGTATCATTAGTATTCTATATGGATACTTTATTATTCTCTTAAAAGAACCGACTCTGGGACGCAGACGAGAATTCAGTAACTGTCATGAACAGACAGAGCTCGCAATATTGTTGCTTTAAAATTTCGACAGTGCCAAACGGACTGAATGATATTTCAAAAATATGAATATGTAATAGTCACATGACGTTACAGAGAGTTATGGATGACAATCGGAATCGTAGGAATAAATTCCGGGTACGATTGAGATAAATCCGTAATACCAACGATCGTTTTAAGCTCGATCTGATATTTAAAGAGACTTTTATATACCAATTATTTCGTTGATTGATTTGCAATTTTAAAATGCCGCGGAAGATACGATTTAATATTTCAAATGGCTGACCTTTCTCCGATCGGTAACATTGCGATAAAATGGCGTGCTAAAGATCGCGGTTACGTCTCACGTGTATGGACGTGCTGTCGGTATCGCGCGTGACTCTCCCCATTTTCCTCGGTAATCCCCTTTAATACAGTTGCCGGTGCGACCATTCTCTTGCAATTGAACGTAAGACCATCCTGGACAACGAGCAAGAGAGAGAGAGAGAGAGAGAAAGAGCTTTCCGTCGTCACCGACGACGACGACGACGACGACGACGACGTCCTCATTTTGTACGGCATTTCGTGGAACGCGGTTTCCACTGAGCCAAACCAATGTATCACAATTTGCAGCGCCACAGTGTTGGATAAATTTAATTTGCCGACGAGTCACGGGCCTCGTCGTCATTTCTCCGACGGAACGTGCGACCTTACGAGCACAGCGATCTTTTGTCGTCTGGGAAAGGCTGCAAGGATCAAAAGTTTTAAGGACCGAGGGGAGAGGCTTTCGGGAACCTAAGAATTTCGATGATCCCGGGACCTTCAAATATTTCGGAATACGAGCATCCTCTTGTTCATTCGCTTTTTTTTTATCTCCTCCATCCCTTCACTCCTCCGCCTCGCCGCGAGACTCACGCGAAGTCACGCTACTCGCCGAGGGTTTATCGCGTCGCTCGCGCGGTCCTTCCTCGACTAAGTACGTGTCGCTCGGGAAACAGGAAGCAATCTCGGCGGGCTTAGCCGACCGGAGCAATTCCTGCGATTCCGTGGACTCTTCTCCTCGCGCGGCAGCAGACGCCGAGCCGGCTAACCGATCTCGTGGAATCCATTTCAAAATCTGACCCGGGATTACCTACATCGCCGGCTCATCCGCGCGGGATAAGCCTCGCGCACGTGTGAATGTAAACGAGCGCTCGGGGACGATCCGCCATGGCGGCTCTCTGCCGTGCCGAGATCATCGAACGTTCGCGACGCCTCGAGTATGAACGAGATCTGATGTATTTTAGACGTCCACAGTTTGGTGGAACGCTCGATCTGGCTTCCCGGTTGATGCCGCGTCTTTTATGGATTTGTTTGATCGGCTTGTCGTGTGAGCATTCTAGTTCATTTCTTCACGAGATCTCGATATCCGAATTTTGATACTTTTCACTTCAAATATGATTGAAATATTCACGTTTATATAAACGTTTAATCCCCGAGAAGAATAACGTTGGGGTGAACGGACGTTCGGTCGGACCGCGTTTGTCGAGTTCCTCCCGACTTCGTTTGAAGTTTTGATGTCTCGGAAACCTCGTTGTACTCTGTGCTTCTCCGGCAGCGACCGTAAACGACCCTCTTCCGCGTATGCTCCGGCCGGCCTTCGCCTCGCCCGAGTTCTCTCGTGGAAGTTTTGAAACTGTACACGTTTGCCGACTTGTGCCGAACCGCACGATCCTTAAATCTTCGAATTCCCGAACTCGATATCCTAGACGTCCGCGTTGTTCTTGTTCTCCGTGGCGACGATAGTTTAGACGGCGGTCATCCGTGCACGCCACATGATCGGACCGCCGTTGCTGCCGCTGTTCGGTGTCACGTGTGTTCTTTACGATCGTGTCTCGCTGTTTACACCGGGTCAAAGTGGCGGAAAGAATAAGGATTCGAAAATTGCGTTGGCCGCGGTCCAATGTCTCTCGCCATGCGGGCACGATTCGATCGACCGCGAAAACGGATCCGTGATACTGCGGACGGACGCGGCCGAGGACCGACTGCGCCGTCGGGAGACGCTGCAGAATTTACTCGCGGCAGATGACTCCGGCATATCCGGTACCCCGCCTTAACACGGTCGGAGCCTGCGGTTATTCTCCTCCGCCGCCGGCGCGGGGGACTGTCGCGAGCAGCCCCGGTTCTCCGCCATTCGGGAGAAATCGGACGGAAGGTCGAGGAGAGCGCACGGTTCTAGGGTTAAATTAGGCGCGGGAAATGAGATCGTCTCGGAAATTCGAGGCGTCGTTTACTCGCGCGGAATGGAGGTCGCGCCACACCGTTTTCGCGAAGGGGAATGAGCAGGAACGAGCTTTAGCGGGACAGAATGTCACGGGAACAACTGAATGGCCGATTTTTCTTTTAGGAGAATCTCCTTGAGGTCATACGGAAGAGGACTCGGGTCGAAATTTTGTTTTCTATCTTAACCTTGAATTTTACAACGCAGTAGGAACTAAGTTAGCAAAGTAGGTTTAATCCTAATGATACAATTTATCCCTACTTTGACTCTGATGAAATTTCCCTTTTCATTTTCTTTAGTGTCAAAATATGTGGTATTGTAGACAGAATATTAAGATAAGTGTTGAATGGAATAGTGAGGCTGAAAGTAGGAACCAAATTTTGATTCGGATAGATTAAACAGAATCAGAAGAGGTTGATGTAGGTTCCAGGGTGTTGAAATAAGTAAGATTATGTTTTTTGGATGCACACGAATTTCCTCTAATATAATAGATAACAATCTTAGAAAGACCTTCCCGTTTATCCGTTAAAAGTGCAGTGCAACATCTTGTGCAGTGTCCCCCGACCTATTAACGGTCCGTCTATTACCCTTTACGGCTCCAATTGTTCAGCCCATAACGTAACTTGGCAGAAGCCAAGAATCAGTTTGCGCGTGGACCATTTGTGCTCGGCGTGCGCGCTCGCGGACGCTTTATGCGGAAATTATCGCTACCTCTGGAGGACATCCTCTACTTCCTCCCCCTGCTCCCTTCCTCCGCATGCCACCCTCTCTCGCAGATCCCGCTGTCCATCGGCGCGGTTTCCCATTTCCCCTTTCTCGACCTGGATTCCTCGCGCTGCAACTCGAGAGATTAGCGGCCTCGTCTCCGGCGACGAAGACGACGACGTCGTCGACGACGAAACCAGCACGTTCCTACGGCTTTACCCTCGGGAAATTACGGGAAACCCCGGCTTTCCAAGGAAGCTATCCTCGACGGCCTTCGCACATCCGTTTCCCTCGCCGTGGGTTCCCTCTTGTCCTTTTCTCATCCCCTCGCGCGAGTCGTGTTCTTTCGCCTACTGCTCTTTCCCCTTCCGCTCTCTCCCCCCCCTGCCGTCGCGAACCCGTTCCCCGCCTTTCTTTGTTCGATCCTCTTGCCGTCTCCCGACGTGAATTGTTGGGAACAATCTGAACGGAATTCGCGCATAAGCATTCCCAGCGCTGTCTGACTTGTCTTCACCCCGACGAGGAGGATCCGACGAGATGGGACGTGACCGACACTAATGATTTATAGTTCAGAAGAGAGAGAAAGAGATGGATGGATAAATAGATAGATAGATAGATAGATAAATAGGTAGAAAAAGAGAATGTTGCGCAGTGCACTATTTCTTATGTTATGTATACACTATCCCCTTTCCACTCCTATCGACTCGCCCCTCTCGATAAAGAAATACCATGCGCGTTACGAACTTTCGCGGCGACGGCATGTAAAATATAAACCCGCCGCGGCTATTATAAACTGTTTTCTGCTACATTGACGGCGATCTTATAAAAAAAACACGGTAACTAACCGACGAATCGACGGACGGATGGACGCGGTATCGATCGTGAAGCAAATAAACGGAGAAGGAGAGAGAGAGAGAGAGAGAGCGTATAATCTCATCACGGAATGCGCGAGTGTCCCCCTCACTTTAATCGTACGTCGGAGAAATCAACCCCCCGCGTCGTAATTCGAATCGGAGGGGGTGCGAACTCCTGCGATGTTTTCCGAAGGCGTCGTAGATTTCATGGGTGGTCCCCGCGTAACTCACCCTCGTGGTACCGTCGCGCACAATAGAATGGTGAACGAGTATGTGTGTGTGTGCGCCTACGACATCGAGGACGCCGGTTCGGCGTCGCAATTTGTCGGACCCTCTCGCAAACAACCCACCGGACCTCCTGGACATAGTTATCCAGCTGGAGTTATTCTTGTCCGGCGCTCACGCGGCGCGCGACTCGTTACGTCGTATTTGGGTTGCAGATATCATCCCCGAGCAAAATGACGGAATAATTATTCTCTACAAACGCCTGTCTCTCTCGCGCGATCGCGTTACCATCTCGTCGGGAATATTCGATGACTCGACTGAGGCCCAGTTCCGCAACCTCCGTTTAACTTTAACTACCGGTTAAGTCTCAACAGTGATCGGTTAATTCTAACTCTTCTTAACTGCGATTGGTCAAGTCCAATGGAATAACCGGTCAATTTAGTTAACTAGAGGTTGTGGAACTGGGCCTGACAGTCCAGCTAGCCAGCCAATTTGAAGAAACGGTGGGAAACACGATTGTTTTATTTCGTCTAATGATGTGAACGCGCGATAAACGGAGAACGTGAAGTGGGAAAATTTTCCTACGTCCTACGGGAAATACCAGGGTTGCATGATTTGACAGTAAAAAGACTGAGAAGCCGGTGAAGATAGCGACAAGTACATTATCTACTAAAAAAGAAAAATTAACAGATATTTCCGATCAAATTCCGATCAATTATCCGATCAGGATATCTGATTAAATTATAATCGGATACTTCCGATCCTAATGGCGTTTCATCAGATGAACCGATCGAAAAATTATAAACCCATATTTCTCACCGGATGTTTTCTGATCGGATACAAAAATTCATCGGTATTTTGATCGGAAATATTTGTTTGTTAATTTTTTTCCGAATAATTTCTCTCAGTGTTGAATCGAGGATCCGGAGGATCGGGAAAGTTTGTTTTATCATTTCGTCCAGTGAAACAGAGAGTAGAGTAGAAAGAGAAGGGAGAGAGATGAGAGAGTAGGAGAGGGAGGGAAGGGAGGTAGAGAGACGGCGAAGATGAGGGCGGGGAGAGGAAGGGAGAGACACAGAGTATTTAGAGGGGATTGAGAGAGAGAGGAGAGGATGGAAGGGAGAGGATGATAGAATTTATTTTTATATATGTGTAATAAGGATCACCCAGAGTCCCCAGAATCCGCGGCGCACTGCTGATTTTTGTGCAAGCGCGTTGCACGCGAGCGTCATCGTTCTTAGCCGCGCTCAGGTCGAGAGCTGAGAAGCACGGGGCGCCGTGACGTGACCCTACTGCTAAGGTCGGCCGATTAATATGCATTACAAACTTGGAGTTAATTAAAGACAAATTGCGAAGTGAATTAAAAGTCGACGTTTAGTGTGCGGCAGTCCCAGCGAGAAGACCGCGCACGTTTGTTAGCCCTCTTGCATAGTCCTCGCAACCGACTCCCCC
>NW_022639453.1:1317294-1332824 GCF_010583005.1 Odontomachus brunneus
GTCTCCTCTCCCCCCCGCTACTCCACGGCGAAGTTATTAAGCGATAGCCCCGCGCGCGCGCCACGAGACCGCCTCGCAGTTTTCATAAGTTTTAATTGCGCCCTTGTGCAACTAATAGAACGATCCAAAAATCCTCAATGAAAATATTTAAATCAATTTTCCCACTCGCGGCACTCTCCTCTCTCCTTTTCCTCTCCTTGAGAGAGCCCGCCTGTCCCCGGAGGTTCTTAAAACCCTCGAGTCAGAGATTCGTCGAACTTGAAAGCGTCGAATTTCTTGAATCCTCCCGGCCAACTAAAAGCTTTAAATTTCGGAACGGCGCTCGAGTCCTCGAGCCCTCCGCGCTCTTGCTCCCGGCTCTTTAACGTTACTCCTTCCTTTGGGGAAACTTTTAGACGCTTTTAGACACGAGAGAAGAGAAAGTCCTTACAGTCCCGGAACTCGAGCTTTTTGGACACTCGTCCTTTAATTCTAATTCCACGGTAAGTTTTGTAATCGTGGAATAGTCTTTGAGTTCGGCTCGCGTGGTGTGCGCTGACTTAAATCTGGGAAACGGAGGAATGACCGGGCTCGTGCGCTCTCGAGCGGGATGGGAAACGATGTCGACATAAGTGTCGATAAGTGATCGCTCCACGGGACACCGTCGACAGTATGAACTTTTAATGGTGCTCGAAAGCTGGGAGAGAGTTAGAGAGCAAGATAGATAGATAGAGAGAGAGAGAGGGAAGGAGAGAAGGAGAGAAGAATGAGAGAGAAAGGCGGCCGTAGGGTGTCGGTTTAACGAGCGTAAAATTCATCGGCCGGAATAATTGATGAGAGCGAGACAAACGATCGAGCGTTCCGATAGGGCGACGTTTCATACGGTCGGAAGTGGACCGTGATTTTGCTTGTCCTTCGGTATTGATGGGCCCGTCGGCGATTTCGCGCGACGGATCAATTTAGCGCGAGGAATCGCGAAAATCGTCGCTCCCGACGTTCTCACCCTTCCGTCCCTTCGTCGAGCGTTGATTCTCAAATCGAAGTTTTGCGAGGGGAGTTTTCGACGTCGAGCCGCGGAAATTGTGTCTTCCCCTCTGAAATGTCCTAAGCATGCCTTTTTATGAGCGAGACTGGAGCGCGCTCCTGTCTCTCTCTCTCTATTTTTCTCTCTCTCTTTTTCTCACTTTTCTTGTCAACGAATAAAACGGAAAGTAATATGCCAAAGAGGCGCTCGTGGATGGAAGAGGGGGCTGTCGGGGTCGACAGGTGTCTCAGCCTTTAGCAAATTACTCGGGGCAGGGAGGAGGACGATACGAGAGAGAATGAGCGAGGGAGAAAAAGAGAGAGAGAGAGAGAGGACGGTGGAAAGTGGAGTATCGGGATGACGATCGTACCGTTGAGGGAAAGATAAGACAGGTACAGCGCCAACGGACGAGATATTAATTTGTTTGCCTCTCTCCTTCCTACCATCATCTTACCGCCCAGTATATTAAACCGCCACGATGGTCGAGTTAGCGGTGACTAATAGCGGTGGTAAGTGATTCAATTTTTGCCTCCATCTCGCCTTTACGTTCCTTCTCTTTCTCTCTCTTGAGAGAGAAAGAGAAAGAGAGAGAGAGAGAGAGAGAGAGAGAGAAAGAGAGAGAGAAGGCAAGAAGTGGATCTCAACGCGCGTTGGATTTCGCGTAATGCGAACGTCAGTCTTTCGGCTCACGCCGTGGTACAAAATGCTATTACATATAACGTAATAAAAAATAAATTTACATAATTCCGCGACAACGAAGATCAAAGTCTCGTGTGGCAGCACGAAAATTGCTTATGGATCGGGGATTATGTTTGAGCCATTGTTATTGCATCTCGCTGTATTCTACTCAGAGAAAACCGTTCGGATTTTATTAAATCTCCCGGTATATTACATCGCCGAAATTTCGTGCGCACACGCGTGCTTCTCTCGAGAGTGAAAAGGAGAGAGAACTACGATAAGAATCTCGGCTTTTCACGAACGAGATCATCCATATCGTGATTACATTCATTGCCATTATTATTATTGTTACTGTTACTTCATTACATACGCACGTATGCACACACAATCGGAAAGTAAAATAATATATTTTGCCAAAATGATGTTATAACGTTTTGTTTCATTTTATTTTACTTCACACTCTATTTCATTTTCTCTTCGTTATGCAAATAAAAGGTGTTTTCATGTTAATAAATTATTATTACGAACACATTTTCAATAATTACGAATTTGAGGTTCACGCGCGCAAAGAGGCGACGTAACGACGGCGATGCGTTAAAAACTCTTCAGTGATAACTTGAAAATGACTGCGCGCGACATTCTCGAAGGGATGGAGGCTTTCTTTCTTTAAATAAACGTATCTAGATCTTTCTCTTTATCGCTACTTTGTTCGAGGAATTTTGAGGAACAGAACACAAAGTCTGTTAAATTTTCATTTGCTTAATTGCTACGAGTTGAAGAAAATGCCGCAGTTTAAGTAAATCAAAAGGAATTCAGCATTTTAGCATGAGACCTTCCCGGCGTGCCACCTAAGCGGTCAACTCGTTTCCTCGTGAATTCAACGATTGCGAAGTCGACGTATTCATCTTTATATCTTGGTCGCCGAGTTTATCTCCATGAAATCCGATTGCACGACACGCGGAGTAAGTTCGTCGCGACTCTCGCCGGTTTATTCGACTCGACTCACGAGCTCTATATCGAGATCTTCACTAGGAACAGCCGCTGTGCAGCCACGTGCTCGCGACAGCCGATTTATCCGACAGCAAACTCCATTCTCCGCAACACAGTGGCTTATCCTTTCCGATAATTAACGCTGCGCGCGTTCGCGATACTATTTATACGGGACGGCGAACTCTCAGATCGCGCCTTCGGGTTAACTCTCCCCGCCTCCCTCTCCCCCTAACGCCCGCGTTGCTCGATCCTGCGGGGGATGTAATTCCGTCCGGCACGCTCGCGCTTCCAATTACCGCGAAATCGTATTAATCCCCACGAAAATCCCGTGTCGCCGTGATAAACGCTCGCGGGCACGGTCGCGAGGGGATTATGCGAATCGGCTGTGTTTGCGAAGAGTTTCTATGTGTATGTGTGTGTGTGTGTGTCGCGGGATTCGGAAGAGACCTCCCTTCCCCGACACGCAAAGTCTCTCTCTCTCTCTCTCTCTCTCTCTCTCTCTCTCTCTCTCATGCTCTCTTATTCTCTCAGGTAACGGGACAGAGCACCTCTTTCGGCAACTGGTTCGCCCCCCGGGAGGGTATCGAGATAGGAGGATTTCGAGGATCGAGTCGATTCTCCAATTTTCACAGGCGTGCTTTTTCACGCTTCTCGTCGATATTTCTCTCTCCCTTTTTACTCCTCGGTCCTCTCTCTCTCTCTCTCTCTCTTTCTCTCCGTGCGAGTGAGCCGAGATATACTTTAAGTCGCCGAGGTATCTTAAGGAACAAACGTCGCGCCAGTAATCGTGTAAGCGATTCACGCCATGCATCGAAAGTTCGTTCGCCCATGGCGAGCTCGCGACGACGATCCAATTTGAGAGCGGGGTCGGGCGCATAATGCGACTCCAATCGCGGCGGGGGAGAGGAGGGGGAGGGGGAGGGCACGTGCGAGGCAGCGCGAGGTGTCGTCGTAAAAACGTCCGCACCGAACCGCCCCGCGAACTCGTACGTGAGCCAATGAACATAAGAAACTCGTGACTTTCGCGCAAAAACGGCTCCACAGGTGGCCGAACGTTCGATCGTGCCGTTTGCGCGCCGCCCGAAATTCGCAGCGATTCGAGATTAACGAGCGAGCGCTCTTAAGCGCGATTAATCGCGCAAACGCCGGAAACTCGCGTTTCTTCGCGCGCCCCCACGGAACGACGCGAATAAAAACCGTTGCCAGGCTTGGACCAGCGAAATCTGCGATCCCGCGCCACCTTCCTCGCACTCCGCGGCGGATTCACGGGTATCTCGCGTCCCGGCGGCGGGCGTCGACATTGCCGATTTAATTCCGACAAAAAACAGAAAGAGTGCGAGAGATGGGGCAAGGGAGGGAGGGATGGGGAGAAAGGCATAATTATATAACTCGCGGAAATAAATAAATAATCGGATCACCGATATATCCTCTTAAGACTGCGCGGGAATTGCAGCGCGGGAATTGCAACGCGCATCTCGCCTTTCCCCCACGCGGCGGGATGAAATTATTGAAAAAAGATTATACGCGAATAATGTACTTCAATCCGGTGAAAAGGGATGCAGGGGGTGCGTGCCGGCCGCGTCCCGCTCGGCGCCGCGATAATTTCGACTCCCCCTCGTCGCCGTCGAAATAACGTGGACGTCCCGCGGCCACCGCAGGCTGACGACGACGACTACCACTACTCTTTTTCCCCCTCGTACGCGACAACAGAGACCATCACGAGGAAAGACCCCGACGCGACTTTATAACCTAGAAGAAACTAGATATGCTTAAGGCTTCTGACCTCTTGCATTGTCTATCTCTTTTTTTAATGACGTCAGAAGCGAGAAAATGCATGCTAAAAATTCTTGCGAAATACGTTAAAATGAAAATATCCATAAAGTAACACTTGCAATCGATTAAACAAATTTGTAAGATATTTCGTGCACTCCCCTTTTGCTCTAACAATCAATAATAAATATTATAAATTAACCTGAATAGAAATAGACGAAGAAATAGGTTAAGAAAATGAATTGTATGTCACGTTAATTTACAACATAATTATATTTTTATTTCAACGTATTTCGCAAGAATTTTTAGCATGCATTTTGCCGTGTTGTTTATCTCATTAAAAAGAGATAAACAATGCGAGGACCAGGAGCCTTAAAGAAAGAAAACCCATCCTCGTAGGAGTGTCGTGCAGTCATTTTCAAGTCACCAGTGAAACATGCACGGCCATGCGCGATCGCCGAACATACGATCATGGGCGCGTTGTACATTTTGTTGGCAGTGTCGCGAGCCACGTGGTAAGAAACAATTCGCGACATACGCGTGTGCGCGTGTGTGTAACGCGAGTGAAATTACAATTCCGGTCTCCTTCGGGATTATCTGGCTTTTTCGTGGCAGCGCGACGTCGCGTCGCGCGCAATTTATCGAGGTGTTCGCGTCGTTCCGTTTGTTGGCTCGTTCGCTCGCCGACGACGCTCGCCGTGCGCGTTTTGTCAGAGAAAATTTGTGGACGCGACATTTGCGTCGGAATAATGCTAAGTGTGTTTGCGCAATCCGCCGAACGAGATATCTGGAATTAACGAACCTTCCAAATTCCTTGGAGCGGAATCCCCGCTCGGAACGAATGAGAGAAGTGTCTTCTGACTTGTGGCGACAGTGAGAATACTCTGAGTGAACAAGAGTGAATGTTTCAATCAGACTCGGAGAGGACTCTGACTCCGCACGAGCGAATGTCTCAGCCGAAAGTAGAGTGAATCTGTTCCCGCGCGACGATGGAGATAAATACGAAAAAGAAGCGCATGAGAAACATACCCCTGGGACCATATATAGCCCCGGTCTCCCCCATTCACATGACGGTCACTCGACCCTTTTCCAGTGAACTTTCACTCCACGGAATTTACAGGTGAACGACGCGGTCGATTTTTCGAATCGTCACACTCACCGGTGTCTTCCCACCTGCGATTTTCAGGTTGGAGTGCACGAACACCCGAACGCATCTCTATCTCGCGCGTCTAAATATTGACGTGCGTGTATATACACGCGCTTCAATATTCATGTGTGTTTAAAAATGATAATATTTCGCTGAAAAAGCACCGATCGCGCGGACATCACCGCGTCGTTGTTGCGCGCGCGCGCGCGATCGGCCACCATTAGAATTACCGATAATTTTGTGGAGCGGTCGTCACGGGGATTGACCGAGGTTAAACATATTTGCGACGCGAAACATCCGCCAAATATGTGTGCGCATTACGCTCTGTCGGCCGCGCGCGATCCGTCGCACCCAATTTTCCGTCGCCATGCGTGCGCGACGTCCACGGGTACGCACATAATACGCTCTCTCTTTTTCGGTGACGGCGCGTTTGTTTTTCTCAGAGTTTCATATTTACTAAGCGCTAATAATACGTTTTTATTTATCCCGACGCGCGCGGTCGCACGCTTTTATTGAGAACGGGACAATAACGGGCGGGCTGCGCGAGCGCACGCAGGCGCTCGAATAAATATACGCGCGACCACCCACGCGGTGCTTTATTTTTTCCTCTCATACGCGCTCGTGAAAACGACGTTGGTGTTAATTTGGAAATTTATAGAAGCGCACCTTTCATTCGGCCGTCCGGCGGTTTCACCTCCGCACACACATAGGCGCGCGCGTCCGCGGTCTTTTATTTATTTCTCGATTCAGCCGCGTTGGTAATAAAATACGACGAGCGTTTTGCGCAACCTAATTCATGGGGTCTATTATATATACTATATATGGAGAACGCTGATCGAGGGGATATACGATATGCCGAGTATTTGTCACGTTAAATACATTGGTTGTGCGTGATGAAATACGAGCCCCTCTCTCTCTCTCTCTCTCTCTCTCTCTCTCTCTCTCTCTCTCTCTCCATCGCGCCTTACTCCCGCCGATAGTTCGCGCCGAACGTGCGCGCCACGTCGCGATTATATCGCGCGAGATTTTTCAACGCCCGCAGCGCGCACCGTTGCGAATGTTTGAGAACGTTACGTCATTATTTAAGACCGCGTACATTATGCGAGTTATAAATTGGCCCCGCCACGCGATCGCGCCAAATGTTACATGCCATTTTCAGCACGGCGATGAGAATACTCGGAGTATATTTGCCGCGCGCTGACGCCCAGCAGCAAATGTCTGACTTGGCGGGACGAGAATAATAGCGGATTATTGTATCATTCGTGTGTGGATATGAAGCATATCTGACGAATTTTATAGACTGATAGGGATTGCAAAGAGCGAGGGAAACGGAATAACGAATTGATGAAGTTATTTGAAATTTACCTCACGTGAGGCACTCGGGTTTGAATTTAGGTCCGTATTGACAATCCTCTCACTTCAACTTTGTCTCGCGAGAGATATTGAAATTTGAATTTCAAGCTATGTCATATTGTTTTCATTCGAATCACATTTGTGGCATTTACGTCGTAATTTAGCTTAAAAACATGTTCAACTTTGAGTTCAGATTTGAGTGTCTTAAGTGACACAAATTTCGAGTATTAATATGGACTTTTTGCTTGAGTCGATCTCGCGACACCGACTACGGCAGAGAAACATCTCTTGCATCTTTTGCGAGTGCCGAAATATCGCGCTTGCACTCGAACTTAATTTTTAACGAAATAGCGCGACAAACGTCTTCTCGTGATGTTTCGAAAGAAAATTTCTCGTAAAGTAAAAGATTCCTATCGATAAGGCAACTAATCTGGAAAAGGAAGCGCGTTAGCCTCTTTATTGTATGAAAATGTGGAATAGATTCTCTCTCTCTCTCTCTTTCTCTCTGTCTCTCTGTCTCTCTGTCTCTCTTTATGTGTGTCTTTCTCTGTCTCTCTCAACATGTTATCGTGTAGCGCTGCGCGCACTGTATCATAAGCATTTAAATAAACAAATGTTAAAAGTCCGTAGAAAAATCGCGCTGCTCGGAGAAAAATGACGGATAAAACGCGCGCGCCGCATGAAATACGAACTCGCGCAACTAATTCGATAAAAACGAGATAGCGATTATCCGGAATACATAACGGAGCGAGCGCGCATTTTTCCCCTCGCAGAGCGAAAATATAACACACACGTACGGCTCATACGACTCGGCAGCTAGCGGGCCCGAGTCAAAATTTAGATTCTACGTAGAGTCTGCAAATATCGTTGAATTTGTGGAGAATATCGGGATATAGCGTTTATATACAGGGTGTTAAATAAGAGTATTCCAAACTCACAGAATACATAGTACTCATTATACTGAGTAAAAAGTGTCTATTCAGCACGGATCAAAAAGTCAATCCTTTCGGAGTTAATATAAACATTTTTCGATTTTGGTAAGTTATTTGTGTGCTTTTATTGATTACGCGCGGTCAGTAAACGAATGAATATTTTACCGTAATACAGACTAATATACAAGCTACTTGTGCACTCTTCAATGCTGCTAATTGCGACTTATCGCCATTTTCTCAGCACGGGGACTTAAAGGACTTATTGAGAACGCTTACCCGAGTCGGAATTTTGATTAAGTAAGTCGGTAAGTAAGTCGCAAAAAAGTTTAGACATAATAAACTTCAGAATGTAGCGGATCCAATAAGAAAACTTATTTTTGACTCATTCACTTATTGGACTATTGTCTCTGAAATTCATCGTGCTCAAACCGCACTTTTAGAACAGTTCTTAAATATAATAGTATTTTTGTAAGTAAATTTAAGAATTTGATATTAAAATTAATAACAGTGAAGATTTTGATAACACGGATTATTAGTTATAAATTAGTTTTAATATTTCATATTTCATGAAATCTAATATTTTCTATTTTATATTTCATGTTTTCTTATTAAATTCTATATTAAATTATGAAACATTAGAATACATTATGATATATTAGAATAATTTTTCTAATATATCATAAATACGAGATTGTTTCAATCACGTGGCCTGAAAGATTCGCTTGCAAAGCATCGTGGCCTTTATCGAGATTTCAACGGAGTTATCCAAAAGTCTCTTTATTGGTTCTCCTTTATGCTATCGCAAATTGTGCAACTATGTGTTATTAAAAATATAATATTGATTTTATTATTACTTTTTATAATACATAGTTATGTATATATTTTATAATACATACTTTTTATTATACATAGTAAAAAAAACTTCACATCCCAGTTATTAAATTTAATACGAAGTTTTCTAACAGTGCGTTTCATGACCTACGTACGTGGATACTGCAAATTCCGTTGAGCTCAAAGGAGTCAGTGAAGGATCTGGAGATATAAAAGCTACTACTGACCTACTTCAGATCGAAAGTGCAGCTGAAATTTCGACTCGGATATCCTCGGCCCGTTATCATTCGTTCGCCGTGCCATTTTTTATTCATCCCCAATCAGGTTTGCGTAGATACGCAGCGATGAGATACGCGAACTGTCGTCCGCGCGCTGGCACGTCCCGTTAGTCAAACGCTCGTGAAACGCGATTATCTCGCGCGATTTCGTCGAAAAATTGCGAATTTACCGCCGTTTTTGTTTAAGAACCGCGCGCGGTTTAACGGAATTAACAGGCTCGCTGCCCTCACGTGGAGAAAGAGAGAGAGAGGAAGTGGTGAGGGAGTGAGAGTTTCTTTTTCGTGCCGTGAGCAGCATCGCGCTATTTTCGACGGCTATTTTCCGTAGATATTTTCGACAGGCGCGCGTATCGAACGTCGCGCTCAATTAGACGCGTGCGCGCGCACGAGAGAGAGAGAGCAAAGTAATTTGGCGCGAATTCTCTTCCGCGATATTTATACGCTTTTGTATCTTAAAATATCACGAACTCTAGGGGTGGATCTAGGTCAAGTCTCGAACAGCGTATTGTTCGCAGAGTCTCCTCGCGCGTTCACGTTTACGGGTTGCGATCCGCGCGCCGTATCGTCACTCACGATCGTTTTTCGCTTGAATAACTCGCCACAGTGCGAAATGGCTCGATCGGTTTCGCTAATGGCGAAGTTTTTCGATTGTGGAAGCCGTGACGCCGAAAACGATGCATTGAGACGCAGCAGCTACGGCGGCAACAGGAGCTGCAGTTTCCTCGTGGACGCGCAGCTGGTAGATCGTTAATGTCTGAAAGTTCTGACACGCCACTTACTGGAAATAATAGTTATTCGCGCGGGTTACAATTAGCAATTGCGCGACACGGCAGTTGCGACACCGAGACGCTAAATCGTATTTGAAAAGCGCAGCGCGCGGTCCCTTCACCATGACGACCGCGTTGACGTTTTTTCTTCTCTATCTTGTCGCCACTCCGGCTAATCTCACGGAATCGTCGCACTACGCAATTGCACGTCGCGTTATTCTTGCCGATTCTTCACGAGATCTTAGAGAGAAGCAGAAGAAGAAGAAAAAACAACAGTCCCGTGGCGTTTCGCGCGCGATCGTCGAGCAACGAGGGAATTCCGACACTCTTGAGGCAGACAAAGCTGAGATCTCGAAACGCTCGGGCTTTCGAGCGTTATAAAGATTGAGGGATCCCGGGATCTCTCCGGGTACGTAAGGATTTTACGAGGCGGGGATCTAAATGTTCGAGGGGGTCGGAGGTGGATATATCACAGATTCACCCCGGTCTAGGGGTGTGTATATACGCGTCTTTGACGTTGCGATGCGATTCTCTCTCTCTCTTCCTCTCTCCCCCTCTGCAGTACCGTTGCAGTTTTACGTCGTAGTTTCCGAGGTCCGCGCGCTCATTCGCGATTAGTGGAATTATCAACGGATCGAAGCCCGAGACCATAACTGTTCTCCCAGGGCGGCAATTCTCGGCAAAACCGGGTGCTTCGGAGGCCATTTGCTTGGCTGGTGAGCGAAGGAGAGAGAGAGAGAGAGAGAGGGGGAGGGAGAAAGCAGGGGGAAAGGAGAGCGCGTTGCGCTCGATGAAGACGACCGGATCGTCGTCGTTTCCCGGTTGCGATGTTCACGAGGAAACTATGTAGGAACCGCGGGCGACGACGAGGGGGAACGAAGACGTTCGCCAGGGTCGTTTCGCGAGACGATGGTGGAGAAATCGAGCGGCGGCCTCCCCGGAGATCCCCCCGTGAGAGATGTAATGGCGCGGCGGATGGTAGCGCGCGCAGTTTCGCGTCAGCCTTCGATCACGAGCGATCACGTAGACGCTCGTAAGGAGAATATCAAAAGGGCGTTACGTGCGCCTTGCAGCGTACCTTCCTCCTTGGATGCTGCTGGTCCCCGGGACCCGCTCTCCTCTCTACGAGCAACCTAATACGCGCGCGATCTACGCGTATCAGAAAAGTTTTTCGCCTCTCTTCTCCCGTTTGCTTGCTCTCTCGTTACCGCTCTCCCGCCGAGAGAGCAGGTACCAGTCGGATAAGACAACGGGGGGAGGAGGAGGAGGAGTGTGGCTCGTGCTGGAAATTTATCTCGCTGGCCTTCACATTCGTAGATTCCCTCGCCTAACTTCTCCGCCAACGCTGCTGCAAAGACGCAGCGGTATTGTCCAGGGAGCGTTGCGGAATGTAAACGTGAACGTGGAAGTAATATGCGACGAGACAACAAGGATACAATTGTTCAAGATTAAAACTTACAGCTCTTGAGACGCGCTTCGCGACGATTTTAGTGTGCGACTGAGAAATCGCGGGAGCTTTGACTTGATCAAAATTGTCAGGGGCTAATTTTCACGGGAAATGGAGCCCTGATCCTAATTTTCCGAAATTTCGGCGAATTTCGATTTTAGAGACTAGTAAGATATTCCAATTCCTCGACACATGCACCAATTTCTCGACATATATCTAGACATTTTTATTGTTCTTTGGTTTTTAAATCTTTGGAACTTCCAAACATTAAGAAATTACGTGAATTCTAAATATGGAAAAATCAATTTTATTCAATGCGCGAATCTTCTTTTGTTCATAATTCCCGGAAAAATGATCGAAATTTAATACTTTTGCGATTCAATAAAGTTGAAAAAAGGTATGGTAAAACAAAACATATGTTTTTAAGAAAAATATATCTGCATAAATTTTACCCACGTGTTCAGAGTTCTAGGATTAAATACGAATATTTAAGCTTTCCGCATATGAATATATGTATTTATGTGAAGTACTTTTTTATGTTATATAATTCTGTCACATACAAAATATTTAAACTTTCAACATAAAATACATGTATATTTTATGTTGAAAGTTCAAACATCCGTATTTAATATAATTATATGATATATATAAATGTAAGTATATATATTTAATGCTCTGAAAGTTTAAATATTCGTATTTAAAGACAAGGCAACGGGAATGTCCAGGAATGACTGGAATTATCTAATGCCGGGAATTGGCACTTTTACTTCACTCGTGTTTTTGGACTCTCTGATTCCGGGGTGCGTGATTCGCACCATCCCAAAAAGAGCTCTTGCGTTCGCTCAGAAATAATATAAAAGCTCGCGGTCAAGCGTCGCTTTACTCGGACGCTTTTCCAGGCCGCGCGAATCCGCGGTGGGTATTGATCGATCGCACGCGCGACGATCACGCGTCGTCACACGTAGAATATCAAAAAGGCATTACGAATCGGTGGCGTTCGGCTGTGACCTATCGAGAAAGAGATAGATAGAGATAGAGAGAGAGGAGAGGGTGTGCTGCGCCACCCTCACGTCACGTTTCCTTCCGTCGACGTTATCGGGGACACGGCGTACGCTTGTTTTCGCGGACGATCGATCCGCTCGCCCGGAACTTTCGCCATTAACGAGCTACTTCCACTCGCGACATCGTCCAGTTTACCGCCAGCCGACACGTTCCCTCAGGTGCTCGCGATTTGTTCGATCCGAGGGAACTTCGCCAGCCGTGAGCAAAACCGAGAACGTGAGCGCGACGAGCATTTGTTACCGTTTTGGAGCAGCTTCTCTTCGGCAAGGGCGAAGGACGTGGCAAACGCTGACGAACGCTGAGCGTTTCCGCGTATGTGTACGTCTGTCTGTCTGTCTGTCTGTCTGTTGGTCTGTCTGTCTGACTGTGTGTTTCAGCACGAGGAATATGCAAACGATCAACGTTATACGCGTGTATAATGTTGACCTTACGAGCAAGAGCGGGGAAATATAACAAAAGCTACTCGGACTGTGTCTTGTATGAAATGCATATCCGTATATATACCCGCGGGTTCTTCATGTTTACTCATATGCGATGTAAATATTCACGACTCGGCTGCTGTATCTACATTTTAGCCCCGTGAACCTAGAGGGTTAAAGTCAAGGGGAGAGGGAGAGAGTGGCAGATCCGACGAGAGTTCATTGTGCGAGATTGAATTCCCGGTCGTTCAAGTCGCTCGAGTCGCTTCAGCGACCTTTCGATTTCCTTCTGTCTTAACGCTCTTCTTGGTATTCTTCACGCATGATCGCTGAGATAAATAATCTAACGTCCAAATAATCGCGACTCGCGAAAAGAGAAATAATCTCGTCCTCAGCGGAATCCCAGAGAGAATTTTACTCTTATACATGACCTAGGTTAGGGTCGGGATTGCGGAACCAAAGAAGAATTCTAGAAGAGGATTCTAAAACTAAAATGACAAATCACAATATTCTCAACACAATATTGTTAAAGTTTGAGGAATTTCATCTTTTGTCCACAGTACCAGGGAATTGGTCTTAATGAAAATTTCTTCTAGTAAGAGAGCATGCACGGAAAGAAAAGATTTGCTAATATATGGACAACTAAAAATATTAGCTGTAGGAGCAAATTTTCTTGCTTTCATAGCAAAATTATTTAGTTGTGATAGCTAAAAGATTTGCTAATATATGGACAACTAAAAATATTAGCTGTAGGAGCAAATTTTCTTGCTTTCATAGCAAAATTATTTAGTTGTGATAGCTAAAAGATTTGCTAATATATATATTATACTAATATAAATAACTTTGCTATGAAAGCAAGAAAATTTGCTCCTGCAGCTAATCTTTTTAGTTGTCCATATATTAGCAAATCTTTTTTTCTGTGTGGGAAATAGTACCTTTCAATTCTTTTTTTGGATGAATAATTTAAAGCCTCTAGCTCCTCGCATTGTCTATCTTTTTTTAATGACATCAGAAGCGAGAAAATACATGCTAAAAATTCTTGTGAAATACGTTGAAGTAAAAACATATATCCATAGAGTAACACATGCAATCGATTAAACAAATTTGTAAGTTATTCTGTGCACTTCCCTTTTGCTCTATCAATAATTTCTTGTAAGTTAATCTAAATAAGCGAAGAAATAGGTTAAGAAGATAAATTGTATGTCACGTTTATTTACAACAAATTATTGATTGTCAGAACAAAAGGGGAATGCACGGAATATCTTAAAAATTTATTTAATCGATTGTGTGCAAGTGTTACTTCATGGATATATATTTTTATTTTAACGTATTTTGCAAAAATTTTTAGCATGCATTTTTTCTCGCTTCTGACGTCATTAAAAAGAGATAGACAATGTGAGGAGCCAGTAGCATTTAAAATCTAAATGCTGGCGGGAGATAACCCTTTAATCTTCTTCATCTAACATCGTCGAACAGAGAAAGTAGCAAATTTTTAATCCGACCCTATACATACCGGGATGAGAAATGCACAACGTCGCGGAATGAATTCCAGTTCCTCGGGTGCTTACTTATTTTCGGCGAGAGCGCGCGGGGGGTTGGGCGCCCAAGATTCACGGACTCGAGACTCGATTCGGGACTGAGCAGTCGATAAAATATCCAGAATCCGCGGGAGACTTAAAACTTTGCCCCGTTCAGGGGAAAAGACGTACGTGTTTACGTATGCGACGCCGCAATCAGGCTACGTGACGGCATCTAATACTACGCGGGAAAGTTCGATGGAGAATCAAGTCGTGCGTGTAAGAAGCAACCCCGAACGGGCGCGGGGTAGGAGGAGGCTCTCAGGGTCGAGCACATCCAAGATTTCCACGGACTTGTAGTCCGCCGCGCGCGGGAGCGGGAACGTCGGGTCTCGCTCTGCCGTTCGCACTGCTCAAACTTCCATTTAATTACGGCACTAATTAAGGCGAACCGAAGTGAGCGTAAGCGCCAGTTTCATTATTCCGAATTAACCGTAGTTAGTGAATGATCAAAGGACACTCGGCAGCGAAATTTCTCACTCGCGTTTACATTCCCTCCCCCGCCCCCTCCCCTCTTCCCGCTGCCGCCGTCGTATTAATCGGCGGAAATCTCGCCGATCGCCGGAAACGCGAGAGATTTCCGATTCGGCAGAGTTCAGCGTTAGATAGCGGAGGATTCTTTCAAATCCTGGAATTCATCTGTTGTGAATAATAACAAACGCGCGCGCGCGCTCTGCGTCGACCGTGATTTTTTCCCGATGGCGTGAGCGCCGGAAACGGCGGGAGGGACGGGCGCGATTCGTTACGGTTTATCCGGTAAGCCCGGATCCGCTCGCCGTATACGTCCAGCCGCGGCCTTGTGTGTGCCGGCGCGAACGAACGATTATCAGGATCGGATTAGGATTTGCGTCGTTTTCGCTGGCAGTGACGAAGCGGCTGCCGCCGACGGGGTCCCGCTGAAAATCGAACCGAGTGTCGGACCGCGCGCGCCGATAATTAAATAAACCCCGAGGTTTCCGGGTCCCGCCGGAATAATTGCGTAAGGACGCGGAGGATGACGACGAGATGGCGGAGTATTAATTAAACAGATACGAATCGAGAGATTCGAGAGATTAATCGCGCGCAGGAAGACGGCGTCTGATTAAGAATCGCATAATTTTCGGATTAGTCCGACCTTATTCGCGCCTTATTCACTTCGAGCTCTCGAGATCATATCTGCTGATACACGGAATGATAATGAATTTGTAAAGGTGACATTTTCCAGATTGTACTTCAATTACCTTCTCTCTCTCTCTCTCTCTCTCTCTCTCTCTCTCTCTCTCTCTCTCTCTCTCTC
>NW_022639453.1:1333567-1337518 GCF_010583005.1 Odontomachus brunneus
CACACACACACACACACACACACACACGCGCGCGCACTCTCTCTCTCTCTCTCCTCTTTTCTTCTCTTATAATAAATAATATCTATATCGATAATCTTTTTGTCCATCTATCTTTTCGCAGTTTGTAGTGCACGCACTTTGGGCGAATTTAAGAGGCGGTTTTGGTTTAGACAGCCAAAAGATAAGAGGTTTGTAAGGATTTCTTTTCAAAGAAATAAAGAGATTAATATAGCGTTTGGATCATGCTATCATTGTTTCAAATACAAAAAGAATTGTTTAAAAAATTGAAATTTTGTCCAAGCTGGATGCAATTGTTGAACGCCTCGAACTGGTTGGCAACATTACAGCTCGTGTAATGATTTAGAACAAACGGGAGAAGGAAATTTAAAAGCTGTATTAACTTTGCTAGCGAATGAGCCTAAATCCTTTGGAAAATTTCCAAAAGTTAGTATATTTCGCCCGAGATACTAAATAACAAAGGTAGAGAGGGGGAAAACGATTCGTAATTTTAAAATGCTGTTATTTCGTTAAATTTCAATTTTCTGTGTATAATTAAGGTTTATTCTGCAGCAAATTTAATGCAGCTTTTAAATTTTCTCGTCCCATTTGTTTCAGATTATTACATGAGTTGCAATGTTGTTAGATATATTAAATTTTAATTTTTTTAAAGTAATGTATTATCTCTCTTTTTCTACCTTAAAACGATAATGAATAGTTTGATGAAAATTCTATATTGATATCTTATTTATTTCTTATTTATTATTTATTTCTTTGAAAACATCTTTTTCAGCTATCTAAACCAAGAACCTCCCCTAATGAAACCTCTCCTTAAATTTCATGCTGTTCTGCCGCAGAGCGTGGCAGTTGCACTTAACTGATGTACAATATTTTCTTATGCGGAGGTACACTTGTAGTTTTCATAATGTTATTTTATGAACATGTGGACTTTCTGAAATCTCTCTCTCACTTTGTATATTTTACCACAATTACATTGCGATTCCTTGCTGACTGCTTTCTCTGATTGTCATTATTTTGCTCTGCCTATATTTGTAAATTTTTCCAGAATCGCTTGATTTAGGATTTTATTTTTCAGCAAATATAATTTCATAACGGATTTTAAGCGCTTAAAAGGGTAATATCCCAGAAATAAATGATGCTCTCTCTCTCTCTCTGTTTTGCGCGAGCGAGCGGGCGGGTCGACTTTTATAATGTCGAACTTTTACCGGTCATTTCCCGGCCCAAGATTACGCGGGCGCGTACTTTCGTCCGAACACTACGCCCCGAAAGCAGAAACGTGTCCTCACGTACTCGACAGGATCGATAGGTGCCTACGTGGTACACGTACGGCTGTCCTTTAGAGAGCGGCAGTAGTGGCAGATAAATTTGTCAGGCGTTTTCCCCGATGAGAGCCTCGCCGTCCGTGTGCGGAATGGGGCGAACAAAAAAACAAAAAGCGAGGGCCGGCAGGCTGGGGGGGAAAAAGAGAGGGAGAGAGAGGAGGGAAGAGATGGAAAACTGATAAATTCTCACGTATCGACCGAACGTTATTTATCGCGCGCCGCTACGACTTTTCCGCCACGAGCCGACCCATGGCTGCGTGTAATAGTAATACTCGGGGTTTTGCAATAGTAATTATTTCGCTCATACTGGAATTTACTCGGGTATAAACTTCCGCGCATACATATCCCTTAGTGCGCTCTCTCCCTCCCCCTCCCCTTCTCGCTCGGCAACGGAGGGCATATTTGCCGTAAACGAAACTATATTTCATTACACGTTAATCTCATAAATAACTCAAAAACAAAGTTTCGGGGAGATCGCTTTAATACCGGGGCGCCGTGACCGTGGAACGGCGTGGAAACAATGATTATATTTCATTAGGGGCAATTACGGCCTATTACCGTCTCCCCCGTCCGACGTCTACGTCGCGGAAGCCGCGTTTCTACGTCGCGCGACGATGTTGTTAACTGAAAACCCGCGTCATGCGATCCGCGGAACCGGCTGCGATAATTGCGCGGCCTAAAGTTGGCGGCGGCCGCTTGTTACACGGCTAATGAATTTCGCCGGGGAATGAAATTCATTTGAGACTCGCATCAAATTTCCCCGCTCTCTTTAACCCTTTCGCTCGGCGCTCCGCGTCTATGAATTCGGAGCCAGGCGCGGCTGTGTGCGCTGGATGTGTGCATCGTGGTCCGTTGGGACAGGATCGAAGAAGATGTTACCTCCGCGCGAAACATCCGAACACGTGAGAGCTCCTCTATTTATCTCGGCATTTTCCGCGTCGTTTCGCGCGATATTGCGTAGATGCATGCGCGCGACTCTAATGCGACTCCGGGAAAATTAACCAACAAAATTTCGCGTCGGTGAACATCCCCCGTGAGCGAAGTTACCTTCAACTACCGCCGGCGCGGTGCATCGCGTCGCGTCGTCGTCGTCGTCATGAGCGTGCAGGAAGCGTGAGGGAGACCGGGACGCATTTGTAACGGTAGATGTAAGGGCCGCAAACGAAACGCGCGCTTTGTTTATGTATTTATCGTGAGAGGAACGGTGGAAACGGTGGAGTGACAAAATGTTCCTTCTGATACAACGGTACTTTTCCCCGAGTTTCATTAAAATAGGAAAAAGATAGCGATTAAGAAAGAGAACAATCTGACTTGAAAGCAGCACAAGAGGAAGGAGTGACTACAAATTTCTCCCATTTTGTGACTTGAAACTCGAATCGAATTGTATGCCAAGTGATGCTATATGATAGGACATTAATCTCGGAAAAATTTCAAGTTGAGCGCAAGGGTAGTTTTGGAAAGAACAGCCAAATTTCCAATATTACCCAGGCACAATAGACACAAGTGAAGAGATAATATTTCTTTTATAACAGTCGGATTTTGAATCAGTCAGAATGTTTCTAACCGTACTAAAAATCTGATACGTTTACTCTTGTTGTTTAATTTTTTTTTAAATGATGAAACTACCCCCGGGAAAAGTTTTTGTTGAATTTTCCGCAAAACAGTATAGATACGAAAAAATGTTTACAATAAAAGTTGTTTGGCTTGAAATTCTACCCGAAAAAGTCTGTTACATTTTTTGTAGGTCTAACTCTGACCAGAAACCGTGCCCAAAGGAAGATAGTTTCTGATAGTTTTTACTATAAATCGTAGAATTTTCGAATTTCCCGGCATCACAGTGATGGCCGCTTGACGGGATTCTCGATCTTTCGTCGATCTTTCGTCGATTGTGAACAACATGGAATTTCTGATACACATATTTACGTATCGCGCGCGAAAGGGAGAGACGGAGAGGGTAACGCGAAGTTAATTTTACGCGTGCAAATGCAAGTTCGCATTTGCATCTCTATTTGCATCGTTTCCGGACGGTTGAGGGATGACAGAAATTTATCGTTCACCGTGTACAAACACTCGGAGGCAGCCCGGTGCCTCGGCGCAATTCAGCCATCTCCGTCTGTCTTTGCTGTCCGCGGAGCGAGGAGTAATTGCGGGACAATATTATTCTTCGGGAGTGTGAACCAAGATGTTGACATTATTAATGTCGCACTAGGGCGGCAAATTGATTGCCATCGCCGGGCGGATCGTGGCGTTAAGTCCGAGCACGGAAAGAAGTAAGAAATGCGCGCTGTGGGTGAGCCCGACTCCACCCTCGCTCGAGATCGTTCCCGCTGTCTTCCAGGTTGTTATTGCTTTCGTATCGCCGCACAGAGACGACGAGAATCATCGCCCGCGATGGCGAATGGAATTTGTTAATTTAATTGGACGCAAGCGCGCGTGCGCTCGCGACCGCAAATTTGCGAAATGTCTGAAAGCGCGACACGTCCGCTCTCATTTTCGCGGTCGAACATTTTCGACAGGGCGAAACGAGGCCGCTCGCTCCCTCTCCTCCCGCTTGTCACCCATCTCTCTCTCTCTCTCTCTCTCTCTCTCTCTCTCTCTCTCTCTCTCTCTC
>NW_022639453.1:1337769-1344410 GCF_010583005.1 Odontomachus brunneus
CTCTCTCTCTCTCTCTCTCTCTCTCTCTCTCTCTCTCTCTCTCTCTCTCTCTCTCTCTCCCCTCCCCCTTCCCCATTTCACCCTCTTTGGTGGACAGCGCACCGGCCGATAATCTCGTCGCACGTAGTTTACGCCGCGTGCGTAAACAAATGCCTAAATTTAATTTCGCCGCGGCACTAGCGGGGAGGAAAATAAATTAAACGCCCCCGCGGACGACTACTAAATGCATACGCGGGCTATGTAAATGCGCGCTCGCCTCGATCATTTGTCCGCGGCACGGAAAATCGACGAATGTATAATCGCTCTTGCGTCCAAGCGAGCGAGCGCGTCTGTCGAAATCCTCCGTGGCCCTTCATTAAGCGTCGCGTTTTAATTAAAAACGTGCGGACAGGCGGGCCGCGCGCCGCCCGCCGGCAGTTTGCACGGTCAGATTTCATAATCGTAACGCGATACCGAAAAAGCTCGATTATCGCGTACGCGCGACGGACGTCATAATGCCGCAGTGAAATCGCGTCGGGTGAGCTTGAGCGCGCGTAAACAAGATAATTTACTTTCGAAATTACATATATATTTATATATATCTGCAAATACATGGAATGGTGTGTAAATGATTTTTCGTAGCGAAATCGCCGTGAGAAATCAAACTGGTCGCGACGTGATGGCGTCTACACATCCACACACTGAGAGAAATTAAAAAATTAAAAAACGGATATTTCCCATTAAAATACTGATTAATTAATTTTTATATCCGATCAAATTTAATCGAATACTTCTGATCATAATGGTATTTCATCAGATCAATTCATTTCAAACCGATCAAAAAATTATGAACCGATATTTCTCATCGGATGTTTCCTGATCGGATACAAAAACTCATTGATATTTTGATCGAAAATATCCGTTTGTTAATCTATTATCGAATAATTTCTCTCAATGCAGCACATTTCAGATATTCTCGCGATACGCACTAAGAAAAATTCTTGGGCTACCAGAACAAAAGTGCATTTGCTGTCTAATGATCGTTTGGGAAACAGTTCGAATGTGTATTTGTTGTTGAAAATAATTTCTTCATCGTTTGTCATTTTAACAAACGCGCATTGCTTGAGATACAAATCACATTTGTTTTTGTCTACTTATATTGGTTATTTCTCCATCACGAAAGTGTCGCTTAGAGCAGCAAATTGAAAGTAACAAATCATTTGATCTCGCTACAGTCATTTGCTGTCCAATACCAACCAATCATTTGTTGCGGGTACTGGTATTTGGTTGAATCAGCAGAACTTCTTCTCTCTCACGTGCCTCCACAAAGCGGTTTCCAATTTTCCCGTTACGAGAGACGCCGCGTTCGCGTTGCGCCGCGTTTCCCGCGCCTCTTCCACATCCTCGGCGTCGTCCTCGTCGTTGTTCGCGCGAGATAGAAACGCGGCGCACGCTACGACACCCAATAATTTTCCATGATCTTATTTTCGCAACAAGAAACTCCAAATTGGCTTTCCACTTACGCGAGCTTCAATTTGCCGCCGGCGTCTCCTCCGCTCGCCACCCTCGCGTTTCTCTTTCCGTCCATTCGTTCCCTTTCATCCCCCATTCGAATGTTGTTCGGTTACTTTCCAATCTGTCGCCGGGCCATATCGGCTTTATTACGTTTCCCGCGTTTTCTTCGTCGCCGCCGACCATTCCCGTCGGCGACGGTCATCGCGCGTCAGCCGACGCTGTCTTTTGTCCCGCGCGAAATCAAATTTGCGCGTAGGGTGTGCGCGAGACCGCGAGGAGGACGATGGGAAAGGCTGGTGCCTGCACGATTGATCGCGTAATTATTTTATTGCCACGCGAAATTCGTGCGTCGTCGCGTACGCAGAGAATCAATTGGCCCACGTAGAGTTCTTCTAGTCAGAGTTAAGACAAAACATTATGATTCCTGATTGGCTGCATTCTGTCCGCCATTTTTAGGGATGACGTGAGTGGCAGGGACAGAGGAACTTTAGTAGGAGTGAGAGAGAAGCTCTGAGACCGAAAGGACGAAGCAATAAATAAAATGACGCTGCAACTTCTGTCTCACTCACTTCACTTCCTCCCTACAAATTGTGGACGATGTCTTGACTCCGACTAGAGGAACTCTACTCTCTTAACCCTTTAAGGCGCATAATTCATGGAACATTCTAGTAACTTTTTTTTAATGAAATATTGTCAAAAACATTCTAATAAATAGCACATTTATAAGGTTTCAACTACCCGAGCCTAAGTGGTCCCTATTGGTATCAGTGATACTTAAAGGGTTAAAATGAATCAGTCAAACATCACTGAAAACAGTGAATATACACTGATTTGCAGTTATAAGTATAGCATTGAAAGTGCTCAGTACTATACTTATAACTGATATCAGTGACTATTTACTGATTCACTTTAAGAGAGTAAACCAACGCGAGTGCGCCATCTGACGCGTTACACGGAAACATACGCCAATCGCGGATATTCGTGGATATCTCTAATTGTTGAATAACATTATAGCTCGTGTAATAAGCTGAAATGAACGGGACAGGAAAATTTTAAAACTGACTTTTAAGTTTGAAATGCCGTTATTTCGTTTAATTTCGTTTTCCTGCTCGTAACAAGAGTTCATTCTCCAGCGAATTTACTACAGTTTTTGCTTTGTCCTGTTTATTTGAAATTATTACACGAGCTGTTATGCGCGCGCACTGCTTGTTGATTTAGCTGAGGAAAGGAACAAAATGCGCAATAACAATTGCGGGTGGTAATCGCAATCGAGAAAGTAAGCGAGCGCGGCCGGTGTAAACGCTCTTCGCGATACAGCAGCTCACGGATTTCGCGTATTTACAGCGTATTGCCGCGCAGACCGCACCGCTCGGTTTATGATTTGCTGTATCTAGTCGGCGTGCGCGATCGCCGCTAATGGACACGCCGTGTAATATTTATCTGATAATTACCAGAGACGTCCGCGATAATTTATCCTGGTCGCGTTGAACACCATCGGCGGTCCCCGTTCGCCCTAACGCGAGCGAGCGCTCCCTGATTTTAGTTAACATAATTATTACTAATGGATATGCCGTGTATACACTTAGCTAGTAATTAACAGACACGTTTGATTAGTTCCCTCGGTATTACGCCGCATTAGAAAGCGCTGCACGGGAACGTGTCGGCCGCGCGTTGCGTGCATTTCCCGAGTGCGTTTTTGCGATTGAACGTGCGACGAGCGATTCTTCTCTTCGCGCTACACGCGTTTAAAACGCGTTTCGTTTAAAAATTACTTCAAATAAAACAGTTTTGTTGTCAAATAAAACAATTTGTTTTTCACAAGAAGCTATGTGGCCTTCGACTAGAACGGTAGGTTGTTACTCGGAGGGCTAACTCGAAGTTTCATTTTCCGTATGTGCCGCAGTTATGGCGTCGCTCTTTGCTGTTATATCCCGCAATTTTTTGTATATTTTTTACACGTTAATCCTCCCTTTACGATATTACGATATTAAATTACCGGAAACTACGAAATAATTTCACCATAAAGTATCAATTAAGATAATAGCGTTGTAGAAACCGTGCGCGCGCGCTTCTCTCTCTCTCTCTCTCTCTCTCTCTCTCTCTCTCTCTCTTCCTTTGCCTCCTCTTCTTTTCTTCCAAGTTCGCGATTCTTACATTTCCTCGAGACTCGTCGTAGTTTTCATCGGGCCGTCGCGCGTGCATTCGCGACGGCGTCTTTCACTAATTCCGTGGAGCTCTGTGTAGAACACTCTTTATTTTTCTGCGCGCTACCAAAAATTTACGAGTCGGCCGGCGCGGACCGTATGGAAGATTCACGCGCCAAGGAAAATTATGAAAAGGGCACACGGGTACCCTACCGCCGCCGCCGCTGTTTCGTATCCACGAACAGAGTTGCGAGATCTACCCTTTCGCGACTTTTTGTTCGTTCCACCGGCGGGCCGCCGCGCCGTCTGAATATATATGGAGTCCAGAGAAAAGGAACGCGGCAGTGCGCATTTTATGTCGCGTTTTAAAAGAGGAGCGCGATATGCCGTTGTCACCGACGTCGTACTCATCGCGCAATGTACCGACGAGGTATTACTAAAGACGGCCAGCCTTGAACAAATTTTCATAAAAGCACAGTCTAAGTTAATCTTATTAACGAACAGAATTCTAGTAACCTCAACGCGATATTTCACTTTTGCACGCCCTGCAATACAACAGCACTGTAAAGAGAATTTTGTTGTCGAAACAAACAGGAAGTAAAGAGCACATTGCAGATTAAACTTTATATATCCTACCTGACATAAGTAAAATGCTAAACATGGTAATGCCAACCAAATCGAATGTATCAAATATTTTAGTTCCAACTACAAAAATAATTTTTTCAATACAATAACGAGACAGTAGAGGGAACAAAGAGAGAACAAAGAGAGAGAGAGAGAGAGAGAGTGAGAAGGGAGGGGGGAATATATGTGGGTGACGGTGATCCCCGTGCTTTTCTGCCTTTGAAATCCGGTAGTGCCGTCAGCTCCCGGATGGAACAATCGTCAGGCAAAGTACGTCGCCGAAGGGCGCTCCGACGAGAGCGACAAAGGTCGCCGTTGCACGACTGAAAACGAGCGCGCTGAAACGCGGCGCACGCCGGACGGTACACGTCAACGTAATGTGGCGTTTCGCGAATCTCTTCGGGGACTGTGGAATTTCTGTTACGCGTCCTTCCATGACGCGCTCTTGCTCGGCTGTTACTTCGCATGCGGTTATGCGACGCTTGCTGCACCTCATTTCGGACGAACGGACGCGCGCTTGAGTCTTGGAGCGTCTGACCCGTGGTGTACGCGACCACTGGCAGGACTTCTTCCCGCAGGGAGTATTCTGGAGATGTTCCCCGCGACTTGACGGCATTCGTACGCATTACTTTGCGCGAGAATCAGCGTAAAGAATATCCACGAGGTTGTCAGGTGAAACGTGAGGTTCGAAATGGGATAAAATTCGGAACGCGCCGCGCAGCTTTGGGAGTGTTCGCTATGGGAAATCGGATCGGTGAATAATGAAGTTGGGTCCACGTCTGTACACATATTCCTTCTCGACCTAACCGCGCGGACGAACGACTTTACGATCCTTCAGCGTGCCGCGGGTGATTTTCTTATCTGTCAGTGGGATTTTGCGGCCCTTAAGGGCGTCCTGTTGGCGGAGGAGGCCTCCGAGGCGACGTTCCGCGCGTCGCCGGCTGCGTCTGACGTTAAAACGGGGTCAGCTTCGCGCGGTGGCGGTTATCGCGCCATCATAATCCGCCCCTCGCGTCGCTCTTCTCCGCTCTTCTTTCGCCCTCATTCTCTCTTTCTCTCCCCTTCACGGCCAAGACGTGAAAGGGGACGAGAGTTCTGTCGAACGGTTGGTGTGCAAGCGCCAAGGGTCGCGCAGATGCGCCACCATCCAGCCGGGAATTCTGCCCTTGACAGTTGTCGTTTAATCGCCGCCGGGTATCAGGGATACTCGAAGCCGGCCACCACCAGCCACCACCACCCCCCGATGTTTGATGATGATGATGATGATGACGACGACGATGTAGGGGATGTACTTGTGATGTACGAGTGTGTTGCATTTGTTTAACGCGCACCACCCTAAACTTTATTTGGGGATCAACGCTTTTATTGTCTCGGGAAAGATCCTTAACGCTTCACTCATGACATTATGGCGTTACCGCGATGCCCGTGTGTGTGAGACAGAGAGAAAGAGAGAAAGAGAAAGAGAGAGAGGAAGGGAAAGCTCCCGCCGAGCTAGACGGCCGTCTGTCACGCGATGCCCGTAGGCGTCTAGCTGCTTGTTGAACGAAGCTGAACCGATGGATGAACGGTTAAGATGTCCGTTAATTACACCGTCGTTGTAGTTCGACCAGGTGCACGCGTCGCGCGAGCGCGTTTATCTCGGTGACGAAGCGCATGTTTGCGGAGCAGCTCGTAAATCGCGCGCCAACACGCGCCATTCGAGCCGTTTATTTCGCGAGTGTGATGCAATTTTCGTTTCTACGAATTTATCGTAGTCCGCGTCTCGGAATTCACCGGTGCGTCCGGCGGCGCCGATTATCGTCCGCGTGCGTGGCTTTTATCGCCCGGAGGGAAAAGAATCCCGCGATTCGCTCTCGCCGACCTCAAATTCCCTCGCTGGATGGTTGCAGCCGCGCGATTAATGAAAATTACAGAGCGTTTCCGGCTACCGCGGAGCCGCGCGCCGGTTCGCAAAAGAACTGACGTCCGGTATAATTCTTCCGCGTGAGAGAAACGGCGAGAGCGCGAATAGCAGCCCCGCGTCTCGAAAACGGCTCTCGTTCGCGTCGAAGACGCCGGCGTTTCCGCGCGACGCGACGCGCCGATGCGGCGTCTCCATCATCCGCCGAAAAGCCGTCGGGAGGAAAGGAGAAAAAAAGGGAGAGAGAGAGAGAGACCCGACTCGACGTCCGAAAACATCCCGGACGGGCTCGACGGGGCGATCTCCTTCACTCGCCGGCGCTTCTCGATTCCGCCGTTCCGACGTTTTGACGCTGCAAACAGCCACTCCGACACGCCTCGTTGCCGATAGTTCCGGCACAAAGAAGACGCAAAGTGAATCGGGCAGAGCCTCGTCCGTTCCGATGCGCCGCACCCTCGTGCCACAGACAGCGGGGGGGG
>NW_022639453.1:1344647-1379527 GCF_010583005.1 Odontomachus brunneus
GGGGGGGGGGGGGGGGGTGGGTTTCGCGATACGCTACGTTGCCGGCGATCAACCCTCACCTCGTCTCCTCTCACCTCGCCTCGTCTCGCCTTGTCTCGCTGAGAGTTAGCCGAAGTCTCTCGCTTGAGTTTTACTTCACCGCGGTTCGCAGGCTCCGATATTGCAGTCTTCCTTTCCCCTTTCTCTATCTCTCTCCCGTCTCGGCGCCCTTTGACGACGAGCGTCATCGTAATGGCCAAACACTTCCGGCAGAATAAAGGGAGATCGCCTCCGCCATTTACCCTTGCGAGAAACATTCGCGAACGATCTTCTCTCCTACCCTTCGTGGGCGAGCGGGCGAAAATGATATTGATGTTTCTTTGTTGCGCGCGAACTTGCTGTTTACGACGGTGGAAACCGCTGTCCGAGGTTGCATCCGGGAAACTCTCTCCCTCTCTCTCTCCCGACTTTCTTGCAGTCTTCTCTCTTAATTTCCGACCTGTTTTTACGTCTGCGCTCCTTTAAGACCGCGAAAGCGTCGCACAGGAAACTTCTTGCCCGTGTCTTACCCTCGATAACTTCGTGTTTCTTCGCTCACCCCCCGCTTCTCTCTTCCTTTCTTGCGTGCGAGAACGTTTGTTCCGATAAACGAGCGGATCGTTCTCTCCCTTCCATTTCTTTCTCTCTCTTTTTCTCTCTGGCTACGTTGTTTCGATATGTCCACATAATATCGCGCCTTCCACGATATTATCGAATCATCCAAAGTGCGGCTGAGGACGGAATAATTCGTGCGTGTCGGCCGGACGAGAAGGGCGAGAAACCCTTTCTGAAGTGGAGAAGGATAAGAGCATTGTTGCTGAGCTCTCTCTCTTTCCCCGTGTTGCGCAACGGCATCCCTGAAAAGGGTAAGGCAACCTTTCAGTGAAGGATCCCTTGCCCTTTCGTTGTTACAGTCTGACGCGAGAAGGGATGAAGAGAACGAGGGTGAGTCGTCGTCGTCGTCGTCGTCGTCGTCGTCGTCGACGACGACCAAACGACCAGGGGAAGTGGAGAGCTTTCTATTCGCAGTAAACGAGACTATAAATCAAGCTGCGCACGCGGCGCTCCTAAACTCTCGGCCGAGTGGCATTAATCAACAGACAGGGATCGCACTAAATTGTTTGTGTATCATTCCGCGATCGATGGCGGCGTGCGCGCTTCATTCTTATCGCCGCTCATCGCGAGCCGACCTTGTTCGCTCGCGCTTGTTAATTACCATAAACGTAATCTCGTGATTTAATTAGCTAATGGATCGCGAACGTATCGTTTAATCTAATTATTTTGCGCTAATTTATGGAATTATTTCGTGTGCGCGCACACTCGCGCGGCTCGCAAATACGCTTTTTGCAGACGCGCCCGCTGAATTCGCACCCGTTGAATGCGGTCGTATTGAAATCCTAATCGTCTCCCCGATGGCTGCCTTTTGAAACGGTGCTTTTGTTTAATTACATACCACCAAATTGCGTGTTCCACGCGTCGCTTTAATCGCTTGCAGTTTATTTTGTTATCCGCTTGTGGCTCCCTCCCTTCTCCCGGCCCTGTCTCCCTGTCTGATCATCGGTGCCCCAACCGCATCCCCGTATCCTATGCGCCCCGTCGCATACCTCGTATAATAGCCGGTTATATCGTTATACGTGCATTCCTGGCATAGAGCAGTTCCTCAAATAATTCCCGTTCGATTGACCCTCGCTTCAGTGGGATAAATCGCATCAAATTGCTGAGATTTTCACCTTTCAATTTCTTACGTGCATTTTTGGCGAACCATTTATATGTACGGTCGGAGACTAAAAAATTGCCCGTAATTTTTAGGGTGAGTTTGTGAACTCTCCATCTTGTCTAATGAGAAAATTCGTTTTCCGATAAGAGAATGTTCTCGTTGGACAAGAAGGATGAGAGTTCACAAATTCATTCTAAAAATTACGGACAATCTTTTAGTTTTAGCGCGCGGACAGAGTAAAGAACATCCTGTAAATATTTTCATTCTAAAGAGAATCATTTGAAGAGCAAATCTGACTCAATTGCTAAACGGTTTGCACACATTTTTCCTAACAAAATTGCAGCGCTCCAGGTTGTCACAGACACTTCTGACGTGATCGCATAGTGTAATCGATCCTGACAGGAGCGGAACTGACAGTACAATGGAGATAGTGATCCTTTTCAGTGACGCTTTTTAACAACTTGAATCGGTCGCAATTTTATTGGAAGAAATGCGTGCAAGCCGTTTGACAACCGAGCAAATCTCACCGTTGCATTCTGCAACAAATTCACCCCCTGATCGACTGAAATATTACTCGTAAGATTTAATAAGATCCGATTGAATTAAACACTCCCTCTTGGAGTGTTACAGTATTTTCATTGTCGAGTGAAATTTGCTGCAGGATTTCGCGAGTACGTCCAGTATCGATATTTTTCGATTCTTTCCCAGTACTCGGATCGCGTCGGCTCGGATGACGGTGTGCGGGTTTCCGCGCAGAGGCTTCGGTGGCCCCTTGTTTGTCGCTTCTAAGGATTCCCCCGGTTTGTGGCGCCCGAGTAAATCAAGTTTCATCCTGTTGAGAGGTTTCAAACCCTCGCCGTGTTTCCCCACGACCCTTTCCTGGATTCGCGGTGCCTACACACGAGCGCGCGCGAGGCGACAGTTTATTTGCCTGGCTTTTAAACGTGTCACACGCGGCTCTCCTTAAATCAATTCCGTCGTAAATACAGCGAAAGCTCGTCGCGCTTTTTCCGGGCCCCCCTCCGACTCAATCGCGACTATCGAACGCCGAAGTGGCACGCGCGCAAATTGAAACACCTCGGGTCTTCGAGTGCGCTCTTAACCGGAGGACTCGGAGCGTCCCACGAGAGCGACGTACGCGAGAGAAGCGACATTGTGACTGCGACGCGAATATCGAGCGGCCAGCGTGGATTTCGCACGAAAGTATGTTTCACCGTAAGCGACGAGCTGGGGAACGCGAGCCGAGAGAGCGTCGTTTCACGGCACAAAGACCGATCGGTGCGGCCTCCTAAATGCCGGCAGAAACTAGCTCTGATTGCAAGACACTCCGCATAGAAAATCAACCGTCGATTTACCGTAACTCGATTGCGGGGGAGACGCGCACCTCGCGACGATAGAGGAATATCGAGAGAGGAACTAACTCTCGGCGGCACCGCGACGGATGAGAGCGAAGCGACGAGGTGCAACAGAGAGACGATGAGACAAAGAATTACGGGAGGAAAAGAGCGCGGGAAAGACAAAAGCGAGGCAAACTCTTTCACGAAAAGAGGGAGGAGGGAGCGCGCGCGCGAGAAAGAGAGGGAGGGAGAGAGGGAGAGAGAGGACGGCCCGTTTACGCGCGCCTCATCACCGGACAAAGCAGAAATAGCGGAAAAATAGAGCGCCGGTGCGTACGTCGCGCTATAGTAAACACTGGCGTCGCGCGTAAATGGAAAAACGTTGTACGCCGACGCCCAAACCGACACCGTCGCCTCCGCCATCGACGCCTCGCCGCCACCGACGCCGGTGATGACGGTATCAGCCGGACCAAGTTTCGAAATGAAACGCGGCCGCCGGAAAAGCGGAATCGATAGTTTGCTGCCGCGCGCCCTGATAAATGTTTCATAAATATTCAAATGTTTATAGTGGGCTGGACAAGCGTTTAGCGGCCGCGATGCCGTCGCCGACGTCGCGTTACCTCGTGCCGCGTTACCGCCGAGGACAGATACGGCGATAATGAAGATAAACGAGGAGCGAAGTTTCTCGTGGGAATAGCAGATCGCGCCCGATATCGCTCGGCCAGAAGGAGAAGGAGAGAGAGAGGAATAGCAAGAGAGAGAGAGAGAGAGAGACCAAGTAAATCGGATGTGCGGGCGGGGTGGCGCCGCGAAATTACCACCTACTTTAGTCTGGCGAAACTAGTTCGCCGGAGATTCGCTCCGGAATCCGGACTCTCTTGACCCGAGGGTGTACGTCGAGGGTGTAGGTCGACGTCTGTCATCGATTTGAGAGGATAAAAGTGCCATCAGCCGTGAATTCGGCTGTCATAATTAAAGGAGTGCGATTTGTACTTCACTTCGATGTCCTGAACGCCGAAGCTCAGCTTGTTTCTCAAACGTTACTCGTCAACGTTCGACTGACAGCTTGAGTTATGTGAACTTTGTAAAATTCTTTGCATCATTCAAAATTTCGAAGAAAAATATTTGGCTGTCTAACGTGAAGTTTGGTGTCAGTGAACGCGGCTTGGTCGAAGAATACAGAATTACTGTGGTTTTCATGGTCCAAATTTGATTCTGGAGACCAAAAATTCCGATTCCTTTTCTCTCCGCGAAAAAATATAAAATTCGAAAATAGTGATATAATATGAGAGAAATTGACGTTCAGTTTTTTATATTCTTTAGTTTTTTCTATCTTCGAATATTATACCGAGTTGTTTTCATAGTAATAATAGGAAGTAACGAAGCGCGCGTGACGTATCACAGTGAAGGTGCAGAGGGCGGGAGGAAGCGGCCGGACAATTTTCTAGAAGTTGCTGGGGTAAGAGAACTTGCCGGGGAAGCGTGGAAGAAGGAATTGGTGGCGCGCACATCCCCTTTTAACGGGAGCCGCAATCAAAGTCGTTCGATAAATCAAACTCGCTGAAGTTTTAATTGATCGAGGCCTGACTGTGTGAGACGAAGTGAGACGAGGCGAGGTGACGTTTCTCTTCCACCTTCCACCTTCTCTCTCTCTCTCTCTCTCTCTCTCTCTCTCTCTCTCTCTCTCTGTCTCTCCCTCCGTCTCACCCTGGCTCGTCTCGAGGCGCGCGAGAGTCTCCCCTTCTTGCTCCGCAGTAGACGTCCAAAAAGTAGGTAGGTTATAGACTAACTTCACGGTAAACTCACTCAATCAAAGTTACCGAGAAGAAGCCTGCGCGAAGAGCGACGCGAACGAACGTTTTAATTTCTAATTAAGTTCTCGAATCCTTTCGCGGATTTGTTTGCGAACTCGCGCGTATCCACGCGTATCGAAAGACGCGCGCGTGTATGGGAGTGTAAATATGTGGGAATTCAAGGAACGAGAGAGATTGACATGTTTATGGAACCCATGCGAACGCCATAGCGCTCTCACGATAACGCAAACACGCGTGTCCATTAGCGCGAGAGACAACAAAGCAATAACAACCGCGAATAGCCTCTAAATCTCGCGGAATGGGATTTCACTCGAATCTTAAAAAATAGTATACGAAATATTTATAATTAGTATTTGCTAAATTTGAGTTAAAAAATGCTACAGTTTAAGTAAAAATTAAAAAGAATTTTACCACGAAACATTTTCGGGCGTACGCGACTTAAAAGGTTAGTAAAGAAATTGGAAAGAATTTATATGAAAAAAAATATATAATATTCAGAAAAATATAATTTTGTAGCAAGAAGCCAAACTTGTAGAACACATTTCAGCAAATATAGAATAATTTCAGTCATAATTCCGTGCGTGGTTCAAGATTATAAAAATTCCGTCGTAATTTTCACTGCAGCATTTTCTGCGAGTATTTAACACGAACTTAATATAAACTTTGTGGATTTTTAATTCGCGCGCGAGTAAACGTTTCATACGCGATTAGAGTGAATCCGTACGTCAGGGATTCACCCTAGGAGTTTCGAAAGAAAATATTCACCGGACGATTCAGCGAGAGGAAGAATTCACTCTGTATGAGCGGGAAGTGTCACTCGACTTGGAGCGGCTCGGTTGTCGCTTCACCTCCCGAGTGGAATTTCACCCCAAGAACTTTAAACAGTATTAACGCCGTTCGTATTTGCACAGGGATTGTTACCGGGAGCCGTCGCGCGGCCGTCGCGTTAATTAACGCGAAAAATAACCGGACGGACGGAGAACCGCGACGGAGAGGGAGAAGAGGGGGGTATTCCACGTTCCCACCGGATAGAGGTCGCATTGTTACTTCCCGATTCAGTTCCCTTCCGTTGTATCGCTTACATTAGCCGACTGCGGATTCGGCGGTCGACCCCCTTATCGATATTCAGTCGCCGGGGCCGCCGGCCTTTAATGGCTATACTGAATATTGATTACCAATTAGCGGCATAATCACCGCGGATTCTAATTGTTAATGAGCTCTGGGACCGCAGCGCGTGAACACGCGGGCGAGAACGATAACACTCGACCGGTAATGTCCGGCACGATTAACAAGCCGCTTCCTTGTTTTTGGTCTTCCCAGGGACGCATATCGCGCGTCGTCGTCGTCGTCGTCGTCATCGTTGCGACGGCTGAAATTATTTAACGGACTGTGCGGATGCATGCTCACTTCGATCGCCCGTTAATTATTGCGCCGCGTCTCTCGCCGGGGTTAAATCCTTAAGGACACACGTCGCGAATTAACCTCCCGAGGCGATTCCCAGCTCGATGATTCTATCGAACACACGCGCGGTTGTTATGCGAATCGCTGTATGTATTGGAGCGCCGATTGTTAATTATCGCCGCCGCGGGTTCGATGAGTCTCTCCCTCTCTCGCCTTTTTTCCTCGCCGTGATTTATTTAGTATTGCGAGCGAACGCGCGGGAATTAATTTGTCGACAATTTGGCTTTAACTTCAAAGAGCTTTGGGTCGCCCGGAAACCCGATTAGCGCCGCTTTCGGCGCTTTGCGCCAATTACTTGAAACGCGTTTCCGAGTTCTCCGCTCTCGCGATTTTGGCCCTTCGATTTCGCGCGTCCCGAATGTCGTGCGTTAAAGAACAATTTGCTTACCATTTACTGCCTATTGTTAATCCCCTAAAGGGTCATTGTAGATGGCCCTTCACAATAAGGTTATACCTTTTTAAGAGGCACACGTCTTGCGAATGCACTTATTTGCCGTATCTTTAGTCGTTCAAGTTTCAGTCAAACATCGAGATAATTAATCAGTGTGGAGCAGTTTTCGCTGATTCCGCGATTTGTAATACTCGCGTCGATCGCGAGTCTCTCGACCTGTCCGCGCGCTATCTTGTCGAAGTCACGCGACAGTAGCTGAGCCGATTTAAATTTTGAACGGTTATCTCCGAAATTCGGTTCTTCGTTTGCCGAGTCACGGATGAAGATGGATAGACGCGATCGTCTTACGGCGTGCATCAGCACCACCGCCAGCGCTTTTTCGATACCGTCTCGGCGAAGCCGCCTCGCGACGCAGGAGAGACGAGAGAATGATCGATCGCCGAAGCCGGCAAGTCGCGAGGGACGTCGCCGGCTCGGATGACTCGGCGATGGTAATTCGAGAATTTTCATATCGCTAAGTAACCAGCGCGCCATCCGTTTCGGCGCGTAACATAAATAACATTACCAGCGCCGCGACGGCGGCTCATGATGAATGTTCATCACCGCGATGTTATGAAATATTTATGAATCGATGCGGTCGATCCTTATTTTCGTCGACTGTCTTGCATTCACACGCTCATAAATCGATTCTCTCTTGCGCAGGATTTATTCATTACCGTTTGAACACGTCGGAGCCCTGCAAGAGCTCCGTCGCGAATCACCCTTTCCTCTTTATCACCGTGTTATACTTTGCTATTAAGTTCATCCGATTATCGATAATTTCATACACGACTGTGGTCGAATATGACCAAAAATTCAGCAGTCTTTTGCAAAAGACACAATTGATGGCATAATGCCTCACGTCAATTAAATCTCTAATTGAGTTTGTTTTTGTCTGCTCTCTAAATTTCTGGGGTGAAATCTCATTTAAAGCCACAGATTAAAAAACCAAATGCAAAAGAAAACTAGCTTCCAGAGCTAAAAAATAGCTGTGGCAGATAAGATGTGTCACTAAAATAGGGACAGCTAATGTCAATACTACCGAAGCTAAATTTATTCGCTGTTAAATTTAGGCGCTACAGCGAGAAATATTAGCTACTAGAAATAAATGACTATAACAAATGATCGTAGCTGTGCGGTAAACTTCTTTAATATATGCATACGATAAGAAATTTAGGAATAACTGCCATTTTCTTAGCTACTTGAAATAATGTGCATTTTTAATATCACCTAATATATTTGTATTTCATAGCGAATACATTTTAGCTGTCATAGCCAATTCTTAACAGTGACAGCTAAACGATTAGCCTTTTGATTAAGTTTGAATCAGCTATCGCGGTTTACTGATATTACTAAGTTATTTTTTTATGTGCAAATTTCTCATGCCAATAATCATGAGTGATTTACCCTATATTAATATCCTGATCAGAAATTTTCCCCACTTATCTGATTTGTCTTGATCAGTTTGATCTCAATCAGTTATCTGATTTATTAAGGAGATGTTATCGGCTTCTGATAAGTCATACAACGCAATCTAACAATCAGGAAACTTCATTAATAATGATTATTAGTAATTAGAATCCGATAAAATCATGCAAACCAGATTATTAATTCGAATCAACCTGATAGGACCATTGGATGAACATATTGATTCTCATAGTGACTAATACTATAATACTGCAGCATCTCATTAATTTACATGTGTGTCTGTGTGGAAGACACAATTTATACAGAGTGACACCGAACAAGGTGGCCAAACTTTAGTATCGTATTCTACTTTTCCTAAGGATGAAAAAAAGTCATATAAACATAGATCCGGAAACTCGTCCTTTTCGAAATATAAATACTTTTTTATTTATGATTGAGTATTGTAAGAATGTTTAAAGCTTACTTAAAGAAATTATTGGAAATAATTTCCTTCTGCAACAATACACGCTTCACATCGAAGTTGCAGAGACTGTCGAAGACGTTCAAAAATTCTTGTATTCTGAATTTTATCAAATTCGGCAATAATCTGATTTTTGAATGTTTCCAGACTATCAATAGTATTATTATCATAGACTAAACTTTTAAGATGTCCCCACAAATAAAAATCTAAAGGAGTTAAATCAAAGGAGTGTGCAGGCCATAAACAAAAAAGTATTTATATCTCGAAAAGGACGAGTTTCCGGACCTATGTTTATATGACTTTTCTCATCCTTAGGAAGAGTAGAATACAGTACCGAAGTTTGGCTACCTTGTTCGGTGTCACCCTGTATATACACTCCTTTGACACTTCGTGATAATTTAACTTTAGATGTTCCAAATATAAAAAGTCCTGGCAACGCCGGGTATAATTTAGGCTAGTTGTATGTAACAAATCAAATAAATGGCGGATAGGGAGTTCTGGCAAAGGGGCTGGCAAATATACGCATTATGAGTAGCGCGTGTATTGATCGTCTCTTTGATTATTCCGGAACTTCAGTTAAGCTAATATTTAAATTACCGCAGTTGCGGCGGTAGACGTCGAGTCGCGAGAGAGATTATTCGGCCACGACGACGAGGGTCGGCAAGCTAAACACAGAAGAGGAGCACAGTCGGTCACAAGAACGACGATTCGCGCGCTACGGCATGGCAGCAACGAAGATCCGGGGAAATCGTGATGCTCGCGTGGATAGGGGTGGTCGAATTTAAGGGGTCGTTTCGATGGCGCCAGTCGGCGAGCTCCCTACGACGACACGTCGCCCGAAATTCATTTCTCCGGCTTGTTTATAAGGGAACGCGGGACGACGCCACGATGAGCCGGAGACACGTGAGCTAAGTTTCTCTCCCCGCGTTCGCGGAAAATTATGGCCGAGGAGTGCGCGACGCGATCGCGGAATCATGCGAGCCGTATGAAAATTTAATGGACGGCGCTTAATATTTCAGCATAACGGCATCCGCTCCCGTCCTGACCCACAGGGCCATAAATCCCTTTTCGTTACGGGGCGTTCCACAATGAGAGATTTTCTACTCAATTGAAGGGAATCTCGCGAACGCGAAATAATTGATTCGACCAAAATGGCCTCCGTGTCCGGAGTAGTGACGAATTAATATTGCGTTTCAAGTTTCGGCGCCCTCCTGACGGCTGTCGATATTCAAACGCTCTGCCAGCCACTGTTGCCTCTTACATTTTCAACGACCTGTCGGCGGTGACAAGCTTTAAAATTTATCTCAAGGACAGAATTTTACTTCTAGGAAAAAAAGTCAGAGAAATACGAATAATAACCGTTATATCTTAAGGCTGATAGGAACCAGTCGCTGGATTTATATATTTATAATTAAAATTATAATTTTTATTTTGGGAAAATAATAGTTTTATGTTGTATCGCGCACATTAAAATCCTTTTTCTGTACATTGAGCAATTTTATTCATCGTTTGACCGACTTTGTATCCCGTTTTATTCTAAATTAAGTGAATAATTGTTCATCCTTCTTTTATTACATGAATATGCGAGCAAAAATTGTTAAATATCATGTAATAAAAATGGGGAAATTAATTTAAATTAAAATAATTAATTTAAATTAAAATAAAACGTGATATAAGGTCAGTCAGACGAAGGATAAAATTGCTCGACGTATGTTATGACAAAGAAAAGATTCTAATGCATGTGATAGAGAAGACCCATTGGCTCACATTGGCCTTAAAATATTACGGTAGTTGGACACTATCTGAACTTTATTTCTAAAAGTTCGACGAATAATAACTTCAATACTGACATTATTACGTTATCGTATGTTTCAGTCGCGCTCATTCGGCAGGAAAATCGCAGTCGCTGCGTGTTAAGGTTTTCTCTTTTCTTTTTTTCCTGCCGATCTCTTTGTACATCACAGTTACGGAATTAAACCGTCAAATGTTCTCTATATTACACGTCGAGTAAAATGACGGATAGAAGACCACGCCGAGTTTCGCGTAGCGAATTTGAGATCGCTCTACAGCGAGTTTGAGAGAGGAACAATGGCTATAAATTTGCCAGGCGATTCGGGAGAATCGCCCGGAGAGAGACCCCGACCGGTCGAAAAGAGATCGCTCTCGCGCGACTACATCCATCGCGCGGCGCATATTCTGCCAAAGTGTTCTTCTCTCTCTCTCTTCCCTCAATCTTCAAATGTCACTGCACTTATCACCGGCTCTATCCTCCCTCGTGGCGCACGTCACGCTCTCTCGGGCGCGCCCCCGGGGCGAAATATCGCTGGCGCGAATAAGTGCATCGAGATATTGAGATGTGACCCACGTATTCAATATAAGGGCTTTTACCGGCTCACGCTTCTGGCACCAGCCGTACTGCTCCTTCCGCTCACCTCCTCCTCCTCCCGTCCTTCCCGTCCCGCCATCCTTGCCGTTATACTACGTCTACCCTTTCGGTTTTCACGGTATCCTTTTCGTCGCCCTCGGGCAGCGCCCTTCCTCCGGCCAACCGACGGTTTTCGTGCTGCGTCGTGCGCGCGCTCGATCAATTTACAATGGAATTGCTTCAACGGGCCCGCGCCACATAATGCGTCCAATAATGCATCGACGCGAGCGGCTTCGATATGCAAAGCGCAGAGCGTGTCACACAAGCTCGAAATCGTCTCTCGTCCTTCGCGTCGACTGATTCTCTTTTGTCCTGCGCTATCCCTCGTGATCTTCCAATTTTCTATGTTAAATATCTCTCCAAGTATATCCCGAATTAACATTCATAAAATAATGATTATGACGTTAAGCTTTGTTGCGTACTATCTAAATTTCTTGGGGTAAAATCTCGGAATTTGAAAATTTCACTCAAATTCTAAAATATATTTTTAATTGATACACTGAGAGAGAGAAAGAGAGAGAGAGAGAGAGAGAGAGAGAGAGAGAGAGAGAGAGAAAATACTTGAGAAATAAAAAAAATATTCGATGAATACTGTAATAACATATTTACTTCATGCTAACATAAAACATTTTTCAAATAAGAAAATATACATTTTCTTAAGATTTTAGCTTCTCGTGAAGACAATTGTTTGTTTTATTTAAATAAAAGAATTTAGACTTGACTTGTTATTATTACCCATTTGAATGATTTTTTTTTGTTGTTTAAATACCTCACCAAGTATATCCTGAATTAACACATAAAATAATGATCGTTACGTTAAGCTTTGTTGCGTACTCTCTAAATTTCTTGGAGTAAAATCTCGGAATTTGAAAGTTTCACTCAAATCCTAAAATATATCTTTAATTAATGCACTGAGAGAGAAAATACTTGAGAAATAAAAAAATATTTATTCGGTAGATACTGCGATAACATATTTACTTCATGCTAACATAAAATATTTTTCAAATAAGAAAATATACATTTTCTTAAGATCTTAGCTTCTCGTGAAGACAATTGTTTATTTCACTTAAATAAATTTAGACTTGACTTATTATTATTACCCATTCGAATGAATATTTGTTGTTTACTTTTTTCTCTCTCCGTGTACCAGTGGAACGTTCCATTTCATTATAGCGAATCTAATTAATTTCGCTTAATTTGAAATCTCTATTTTCGTTTCTATTTTCAGTGATGTGATGGAACATATCAAATTTATTCTTTAATTACGCATGAAAATGTTCGATAATCCAAAGTAGGAAAAATTATTTCATATAAATGAGAAGTCACTCAACTTCGAGTTCAGCTGTCACTCTGTTTTTCTGACGGAATTTCACTCGAAAAGAGATCTGGATTGTACACGATTTTTCAGCTTTTTCGCTCGTAATTCAAGTCAGCGCGGGATCGACCTGAGGATGACCACGTGGTCATTGTCCGTGCCTGTTCGCCTGTGTTATCAGCGATAATCCGGCTGACACCCAGTATGCCGGGCCATGTATGCGCGTGTACACGTATATATAATGCACAGTAACAAAGGCGTTATCGGGCAGCGAGAGCTGGGAGCGCTTTGTGGCCTCGATATCGAATCGAATCGCGAAGTAATTTGCACGTAGTAGTGGCACCGATCGTATCAAAGGAAAGCTGCCGCCGTTAGCGGCTTCTAAGGTGTTGTTCTTGGTTTCACGAAGTCGCCCTCGATCTGTATGTCGGGACGACGTTGCCGTGTCGATCGCATCGAGACGACGACATGTCGACGTTTTCTCTTTCTTTCCACGACGTCGCGCTCTGCGCCGTGGAGAAACGATATTGCTCTCTCTCCGTTGGCACGGTATCCCGGCCCCGCGGTCGTGTTGCGGTCGAGTATGTTCGCCACAAGTCCACCGTCTCGTTGTACTCGCTGAATGTGCTTTCAGATTGAATATTTCAAAGGGAATCTTTCCCCACCTGCCCCGCGAAAAACGAGAAACGACGTGCTCGCGCGCGACGTCGTGTGATTCGAATGTGGTCGCGCGCATCCGCCGTCCCCCTTCTTCACTGTGTGAATCACGGCTGACTCACACTTCACCGCGTAAAAAATGAATGTGGACAATGACCACGTTGCGTAATCAACGTCAATGAGTCATTCGTGCGTGCCTTTACCGCCATCCGAGTTCTCGATCGATCGAGCGCTTCAGATCACACAGATCTCTTCAAATTTATTTTCCAAAAATGTATAATTTTATTCTTAATGAAACCTCTTACATACGGTTTCATGAAGATTCCTCTAATATCAAAAGGAAAATATTCTAACGCTAAAAAAATAACTCAAGTCACACACGGAAAAAAAGGTTTGGTTGAATTAACCAGATATCTGGTCGAATATGAACGATCCAGAAATTCCGATTGAAGTAACACGAATTCTATTGAAGTCAACCAAAAATCTTGTTAACTTAAACGGAATTCGGGTTACTTCAATCGGAATTTCTGGATCGTTCATATTCGACCAGATATTTCGTTAATTCAACCAAACCTTTTTTTCCGTGCAGGATGCTACTTCCTATTTTAGTATCACGATGTGAACAAGTGAGATACTTGAACGAGTGTTGAAAATTCGCAGATTGCGTGCGAATCGAGACGGGTTCTCGCGGGGGATGCGCGTCCCGGGACGTCGCGCTCACGCGATTCCCGGCCGCAAATTTTTCGAGCTATTTCACCCCGCCGTTTTCTCCTTACGGACGCATGTTCCTAAGTGTTTCAACTCGGTGCACACTAACTCGTAAGGCACTAAAGCGCGCTCGTACGGACGAGCTGGCATAATAATATGCAGATTAATCGCAGCTCTTCTAAGCGCGCAGTGTGTAACTCGTGAAGCTTTCGCCTGAGCGACGATATCGTTGACTCATAAACGACAGGGCGCGTCATCGCCGAATGAAAATTCAGTCGTTCGCACGAACATCCCCGTAGTCGTCGAGGGCGTAATCGTTGAAGCGTATAAAGGAGACAATAAAAGGGGCCCGAAGGGGGAGATGGAAGAGCGACGATAAACAATTCACGATCGAAAATGTGAAAAGCCTAAGGACATATATCCCTCGCGTTAACGTAATGGGCTCGAAGGTGACGCACACTCGTCTATCGAATGAGTAAAAAGGGATTCATGCGTGAGCCGTTTCTTCAGGAATAATTTTATACAAACAAGAGAAGGGATGACTCGCTCATTTGATGTATCGACACAAAGAACAGCGTGGTGTCTTCGTGAAATATTTCTCTCTCTCTCTCTTTCGTGCAAATTCATTCGAACAACCTAGACCAGAAATTTATACTATGGTTCTGATAAAGTTGGTCCAATCGGTTATCTTGTACACAGTTGTGTTATCGAGTCTTAATTATTGATAAGACTCTAATGATTAATAATTCTTACTATTAATTAAAGGTCTTGATTGCAGCCCAAAAAATATAATCTCATCCTTAGTGGAATCTTTTTATATGTCAATCTCAAGAAGACTATTAGATTCTTCTAAAATCCAAATAACAAAGGATTCTAGTTCAAAAGCGCAAGGCATTAGTTCAAAAGCGAAAACTTTTGCCGGAAGAGTATTATTACTCTTTTAATGGAAAGGAATAATATAGGAACTCAGAATATTTTCAGAATATTTTCCTTTTAGAGGAATCCTCTGTTGAAACCACATATAAAAGGATTCTGCTAGAGATGAGATTATATCTTTTTATGTTATTATAATATGTTACATCAGAAAAGATACCATCATTTTATACAAACCGGATAACTAATTGGCATCCATCTGACCAGGAATGCTCTATCTTTCTTCAGCCACCGCGGTCAATAATTTATGCAGCAATTTTTAGATAATAGTTTACATTTTTTTATTGCTCGCTGGAGGAAGGAAGAAACGAATGGCACGCGTTTTATAATGCCTCTCGTCCGGGGAGAAGTCGCAAACGAGCAAAATGGCAGTTGCGAGTGCGCGAATCAGCAATGTCACCTTATTACCGCAAGCTGTAAAAAGTTTAAGCCGCCATTTCCGCGGGATGGATCAGGCCGGTGGAGCATGGTGAAACTTTCGACGTATGCTTGCGTTAATTAAATTTCGTTTCTCCCCGTCTTGTACGGCGGAGTTGCGACTTGACTCGCGGCTCAGCTCGGCTCGTCTCCCTGTGTTAAAACGCGCGAGCGCTCGTAAAGACGCACGAAGCGCGTCCCGGCTTCTTTCTCTTTTTCCTCTGCTCTTTCTTTTTACGTTGATTGTAATTAAATGTGATTACCGGGACGTGCGCAGGCGCGTGCGCGAGCTACCTCCGTGGCGAAGATACGCGATGTGCAGTGCGCGACTACGACCTCTGACCTCCGCGGCGCAACGTTCCCCAACGAGAACGGCGCTCGTAAAGGACGACGAAGCGTGAAAAATGACGTCGAGTGCGCGAAGCCTCGTAAAAATATCGCCCGTAGACCGGGAATCGCGAGCGAGCGAGCGAGCGAGCGAATCGCGGCCACAAGTAACGCGATTACGATCGTTAATCTGATCGGGTGCCGATTGATTATCGGATTTCGCGACGGCTAATGCCATTTTTCCCCCCGCGCGGGCGCGGGGAATCAAATATTTTGATACCGAAATAATTATTCTCTGTGTTACGTTGTATTGGTTCCCGGGACTCGATAAATACGACTCGTGTTCACAACAAATATATTTCGAGATACACACCGCACTGTAAAAAGGATTTGGTTGACGAAACCAAAATTTGAGTAAAATGGAATTAATCGAAAAAATGTTTGATAATTACAATCAAAGAATTTAATTTTACTTAGTGAATAAATAAATGTATTACCGAGAAAATAAAGCGGTAGAGAGAGATAAATAAGATTGTACAATTAATTTTATAAAGATACATAATTGCAATTAGTTGTATGAATTGATTTTTATTACACGTCATATGGAAGTAAACAGTCCTTTTTACAGATATACACGAAACGTCAAGCTATCAAAATATCACTTTGGCTGTGGACACATTTCCGCTTGCTATATCAATCAGCAGTCATGAGAAACACGTAGCCAGAAATGGATGCGGCGGGTGGGAATTTTTAGTGACTATCGATCTAGTGAATGATGAATAGCATACACGCGTTTGATTGTACATATATACTTATTTATTGGCGATGTAATTTTGTACGCCAATTCAGATGGGTTACGGTTAAACTTGGAAAAAGGACGATCGAATGATGAACCCACATGCTTCATAAACTATTCTCGATTGAAGTTCCAGAAGGTGAAACGATTGCGTCTGTTCTGTAAATGGCGAATGACGTGTAAAATTATCCTCGAATCACGATGGATAGAGCGCGTTAAGTGCGATAAAATGGTGCACGAGCGAGCAAGAGGAAGGAAGAAGGGGCAATATAGACAATATATCTTGACGTGTGCGCGATTTAATATAATATCCGTAGCCGTCGGTGTTGTGTCGTCGTTGCCACGGGTTTTCGAGCCGATTACCCCGATAGAGAAATATCCGGCAGAATCGTTTATCGCCTGTTTAGCCCGTTGATGCGACGCGATTGTTTTCGTTCGACGGGCAGAATGCCGGGGCATTTACAAATGCGAATATTTGTCCGCGTTAATAATACATAATATCGTGCCGGCGCGCTCGTTAAACGTCGCTTTTGCGTCTCGTCTCTGCTCGTCGGTCTCGTTAGCAAAATTGATATTGCTACAATCGCGCGCGCGCTCGCTCGTTCGCGAATCCATATGCAAATTTTTCAAACGGTCTCTGCTCAGCTGGGAGCTCGTGGAGCGAGCTAAAGGCGAGACAGTTTCTAGCCCGCTTCAAAAGAAGCAACAGGAAACGGTGAAAACATCTTGAACGCTTTGCATCCGTATTAACAGGTGTTACTCCGAATTTTGACTTTGATAAGACACCTAGATTTTGAATTTAGAATTTAATGTGAGCTTCTCCAGAGGTTAAATCGCGATTAAGGGGATATCATTTATTTCACTATTCCATATGCATATTCCATATGCACTCTCCAAGTACAACACGACTGCATCACGAATATTCAATAAGAATCGAACGAATACGTTGGAGCGAATATTTATCAATGTTGGGAGAATAATAACGAACTTTAAAATTGAATCAAATAATGCATAAAATCATGGGATAATAAGGGGAGTTGATTAATATTAACATTGAAAATTGGGAGTCAGGCTCCGTTTTACGTGAAAGGTTTGATGCATCACGTTCGAAAACTGGAAAACCTATTCGACGCTTGCGTTAACATTATCAAACGTTATAATTATCCTTTACATTATCATTATAACTATATTCGGTGTTGAGTTTACATTCACTATTTCCAAATGTTAAAATAACACAATTTATATGGAAATGTAAGATTATTTGGCGACATATTTTACATGTAAAGTATGCAGATGTGTTATTCGTTAACGCGCATATATTTACCTTCTTGCAAAATTAATAAAATAATTATAGAAGACAAATTGGAATATTGTGAAACGCGTTAAATTCGATGTAAAATTCAAACAATTATCAATGCAGACAGTTGCAACAGAGACGTTTATAGAAGACCTTCTCTGAATATTCCAGAACGTTCCAACCGAGCGGTCAAGTATCGAAATAATTCGATGTCTGTTCGCGTCATTTCGATACACGCAGAGAAGGAAAACTCGCAATTTTCTCCGGGAAAAATCCGCGAGGATCGCGACACGCAAAACAAAGCGCGACGTCTCGATTACACCCGCTGCCGGGAGAGCTTTTCCTATCCGCGCGGCTGTCGTCCCTTTTCTCCCTTTGTCCGTTTCCCGCGACCAATCCCGTCGCTGTACGGCGACTCGCCCCGACGAGCCGACTCGCATTAATTGCCGGGAGTCACGACATGTCTCCATTACTCAAGAGCTTCGTTAAAGGGAGGCAACGAGGATAAGAGGGCACTGTGAGGATATATAAGAGCCCCGAGCGCGCGAGATAAAGGACGTCGCGCGCGCGCACGCAGCTAAGTTTCGCCGTTATTTCTCGCAAATTGAACGCCCCGCGGACGTTATTACTAACGAGAAAATCGGTCCGGTCAGCGTGCGAGAAACGAGGGGAGATCTCCCGTCGATGTTTGTCGCCATCCCTCTTGGCGACCCGAGCAGAAAATTGACCAGTTTGTAACCAGTAACTGTTCAGGAATTCTGGTTACTGGCTAGAAACTAGTCAGCTTGGGCGATGCCTGCTTCGTCAGTAATTGAACAGTAAGGGCGAGTAAAACTAGTCAGCTTCCGAGGCAATTTTTTCTCCTTTTATAGAATTCTCTCAAATAGTTTTCACCGTTCGGCTTTACATTGTAAAACATAATATTTTATTATTCAATGAGCAATATAAAAATAACATGAAACTAGTGTTGCAGAAGGTAAAGTTTTTTCACGTGGAAACCCATTCATTATTGATACAGTTGTAGCTCTATTTTTAATTACCATTTTTTCTTGTTAGTTTCTGGCTGGTAACTGGTCAGATTTTCGAATTTTTTTGGACATAACTATCTAGTTTTTACTTTACGATTTCTCTTGTCTATTTTCTGGCTTGATAACTGAGTAAGAGACTGGCTAGCATTCTTCGAATTTTCACTTGACAAAAATTGCCTAGCATTTACTAATCACTTTTTACTGCCCAATTTGTGCTCAATAACTGGCCAATATTTTCCTGGTCAGTTTACGAACAATTGTTGTCTAACAAATCCTGGCCGGCAAAAATTGGTCTGGCTAGTGAGTTGTTTTTCCTCGGAAATGTTTCTTCGAACGTTCGCGCGAGATCCCTCGTCACGTCGTCCTCGCAACTTGATTGTCAAACCGAGGGTCGTCTACCGTCAACTTCACGATTCACCTAAATTTCCGCGACGTGACAAGACGAACGACACGTCGATCGATACAGACAGATCTAAATCAGAGCACATCTTAATATTATTTCGCTCTGCTAATTAATAAAAAATATTCTACTGGCGTCGACGACCGACCGACCGATGCAGCTAATAGACCTCGCGTTCGCTCTGAATTCAACCCGCCAATTATCCCGCCGTGTACTAATTAGCATATATGGCCATGGTAACAAAGTTTCCCGCCTCCGACACAGCCGTCCGCGACGGAAACTTACGGCTTTAACGATTCGTAAGTCCAGAACCAAGCGGCTCGCAAACCAGACGCAATTTGGCGCCTGGAAGTTCCGCCGACTCGATCGCGTCCAAGTGCCCATTTCCGCGCTAATACCGTCCCGTTAACCTCATCGAGCGTGAGAGAAAGGAGAGGATCGAAACGATAAAATTATAGATCTCTCCGTTTATGTGCTACGTTTCGCGTTGGACTCCGCCACTCCGGCCCTCAGCAGTACTCTGTGGACAACGACTTAATTGTCGAGTGAAAACTCGAAACCGCGATCGCCGATATTCGAAAGTCGTGGGGCAAGTCGGGAGTTTCAGGTTGAACGAAGAGTGCGCTCGACGCGCCGAATGTAGAAGCAGGAGGGTGAGCGCGCGCATAAGTAGGAGAGAGAAGGGGTAATATAAAATGCGAAAATACCCCATTAACCTCCGCGCAAAGGGTCGAAAGGCTCGGCCTGTATATTACAACGAGGGGGAAGAGGGTGGACTATCGTGCGGCGGAAAAATCGCCGACAAGGTACGCCTCCTGCGTACGGAACTTTAGCAGTTTATTATATCCGAGCGCGCCGGCATAGTTCTCTGCCCCCGCCGGTCGGTGCGGGAGTTTCAAGCAATGGGACGAAATAATCGCGTTTTTACGATACTCCGTGCCGAGTTTTACGAGAATCGGAAGCCTCGGCGACGCTTTTGTGCGGTAAAACTTGTTCGAGTGCCACACGCGTCATAAAATCGACAAAGCGAGCCAACGCGCGCCTGCACGGGGTTTTATCATGCCCCCCCTCCCCCCCTTCTCCCATCTCCCTCGTTCGACATACTTTCCGCGACTGTGCAGCGCACCGAGGAAGTTCGTTTGCGCGCTCCAGAGACAGCGGGCTTAGCGGCAGCCAATGCATAGACGCGCTCAAACGCGTAAATGTATCGCGAGCGCCGAATTAAATTTCGCCGGGGCCGCGGATTGATCGCCGCGATATAAATGATAGAGCGGCCGCTATAAAATAATCAAGCGGCTCGCGTGAGAATGAGTTTAGTAGTTTATATATCTGATCAAAAAGTTTGGGAATTCTTCAAAGCTCATCCGCGATATCAGATTCCGCGAGACGTTCGACGTTTCGACGAACACAGAAAATGTAACTTTAAAATATCTCATACATGTATCCTCATGTATACAAAAAGGTTTGGTTGAATTAACCAAGTATCTGGTCGAATATGAACGATCCAGAAATTCCGATTGAAGTAACCCGAATTCTGTCTAAGTCGACCAAAAATCTTGTTACCTTTAATAGAATTCAGGTTATTTCAATCGGAATTTCTGGATCGTTCATATTCGACCAGATATTTCGTTAATTCAACCAAATCTTTTTTTCCGTGTACACTGAGAGAAAAAAATAGTTGGAATAACTATAATCTTTATATATTTTATAGTTCGTTTTGGCCTTAAACATATATTTACAGTTCATCTAAACATGAAGATATAGTAGAATGAACACAGATTTATAGTCACCATCTTATTATTCTATATATATGGTAAAGTACCTTTTGAATATAGTTACATGTACCTATATTTGCCAAATATTCCAATTGTATTGACTATATAAAATAGTTAATTTCTCTTACCATTCAATATTTGCTATCTTACTATATTTTTTATTTCAAATAATTATAATTCTTGGTAAAAATTTTACGGGTCAGTTATACTATACTTATATTGTAAATATTACAAATATTATGATAACATTTACTATAAAAATTATATTCCTAGCTATAATCTTTTTACTATGCCATTATAGTTCCAAATATCATACATTTTTCTCTCAGTATATAAATAGTAGTTGCAGTTTGACTGGTCTTTTTTATACTTCAATATTTCATTAATTCAGGCGGATATTGGACTTACCTTCAATCGCACAAAACATTTGAAGATCGTAAAACGTAGATATTTATAGATAAATTTAACACGTTGACTGTGTCACGAAGGTCATTGGACTTGTGATACTATCGCGCTTTATTAATAAAATATAACCCACTGCATGTGTAACAAACTAGATATATGATAGTAGCGAGCTAATGAAACTAGCTGACAGATGTATACATCGTGGATTGCATTTATTTGCCGTGTCTTTGATTATTCGGACTTTAGTTAAGTTTTGAAAATGTTTGAACAGAGTTTGGAAATCGGCGCAGCAGTCAACGTGCTAATTCATAATTGTAAAGGCAAATTACTTTCTTCCCATGAAATTGAGGAAGATCGCGAGTCGAAATTTTGATTTAGTGTTAATTATTTAATATTTGATTATCTCAATATTCTATATATCTGCATTTAATTTCAATAAGCGATTATGAAGCAACGTGACTTACTCAGCTACAGACAAAGTGTGTGAGATAAGCAAATATAAATTATTTGATATAGGTTTGATATGGACGAGTAAAATGGCACATCTTACTTTCTCATAATCTTTTTGTTCCTCTTCTTTCCGTTGGAGAATCGGCCCTGAAAAGGGCCGATTAAGAAAAAAGCTGTAAATAAAAAAGATGAGTTATTTGTCCAATAATGCTGCACACTTATTTATAAACACGAGACTTAAATCTGGATTCCGTGCAGAAATAAAATCAAGTAGAAACAAAAGAGGCATCGACAGATATAGACAAGACACGTCTGGTGCCATCTGTGAAGATGGCACCACATTTAAAAAAAAATCAATTTATTATCATAGTTCTGATCGCACCCCGATGAGTTCTAGAGTTCTAGATACATTTAGAAATAGTTCCGGTGAAATGAAATAAAAAAACTAATTTTGAAGTTTGGAGGTGCTAAGTTTACAAAATGAGATCAGAAAAATGACTAACTTTTTAACGGTTGCACCAAATGAATTTCATCATTAGAATTTTTTATAGAACTCTTGTGGTGCTATCCAGAACTCCAGTCGGAACGCCGGAATTATTAAAAAAATTATTAAAAAAAATGTTACCACCAGGTGCTTAGAAAAAAAATGATCTAATTTTTTTTAATTTTGCCAACAAAATTTTTTCTTGTATGTTATTTGTGTTTTAGTGCTAGTTCTGATAGTCTACTTTCTCTCCAAATTATTCTATCGATTGTCCTCCTAACTCTAAACGTTACAGTTGACAGAAATAATTTATAGCGTTTTGAATTTTCAGAATGATGAAGTTAGCCCTCCCGTGACCTTATAATGGTATGCTCGTTGCTGTGAGCATCCCGATGAGTTTTATCGATTATCTTCATGAATCTTTGAGCTAAAACCAATGAGAGAGAAGTTCTAGTCGTTCAAAGATTCGGTTTCGTGAAAATTTCTAAGTCCTGAAAGAGTAAAATTTTTTTTAATAATTCCGGCGTTCCGACTGAAGTTCTAGATAGTACCACAAGAGTTCTATAAAAAATTTTAATGATAAAATTCATTTGGTACAACCGTTAAAAAGTTACTATCATTTTTTTTATCTCATTTTGTGAACTTAGCACCTCCAAACTTCAAAATTAGTTTTTTACTTCATTTTGCCGGAACTATTTCTAAATTTTATCTAGAACTCTAAAACTCATCGGGGTGCGATCAGAACTATGATAATAAATTGATTTTTTTAAAAATGTGGTGCCATCTTCACAAACGTAGACAAGACGGGATTTGCGGCACAAGCAGCATTATTAGATAATTATATCTAATCTATAGATAATTATATCTAATTAAATCTAGCATTACGCGATAATTCTCATTAAATTTGAAGATCGATATTCATAATTGCAAATTGAACATAATCTTTGACTGAAAGCGCAATTAATTTCAAATTCGTGTTCACAAGTCGTTAATCATCTGTTTCGATCGATATTCCTAATATAGAATAAACATGAATTGATGAATAATAAGATTATATATATCATTATGAAAGATGTATGATTATTTATTAGATGATAACGAATATCGGCCTAAATTTCGACTCGGGTATTTCCTTATTCCCGGAGATTTTATTAAACGTGAGTTCAAATCATCTTACATAATAAATGACTCACCTGAAGATACACGAAGCGTCGTTACCATCATCCTGCACCCGTCGTCCCGACCCAGCATCCTGCTACAGGCTGCTCCGCCGTACTCCGGATAGTCACATGTGGCACTGACACTAACACTCGCGTAGACACGATTCCATCGGAGAACGTGTTAACTAACGCGGCGCCGACGCGATATTCCGATTAAATATTTCACCAGATTACAAAATATTTTAATCGCGCGACAGCAGTTGCCAATATCGCACCGATACACGTGGCGCGGTACGTGTGTTTTGCTCGTCGGCTCGGAACGTTATGACGCGCGAGCATACCAAAACAATGAAGGCAAGACAAGAAAGTCACGCCCCACCAATTGCGCGCATGTAATCTCTGTAGACGTGAAATCACAACAATCAACATCCCGCAAACTCCATTTTGAATTTAACGGTACACCGTCTGTTCACTAATGACTTGAATGTTTTGTTTTACTTCACCGGGTCCGAATTCAAATCTCCATTGGCACACAGCGTTATTGGACACAAAAGTGCTGCTTTTATCTTTGTAATCCTTTCCTCTCTTCACCGTTCTTTTGAGTATCCGAGTTCTATCGAAATGCCCGACGTCTGCAACAAACAATAATAAACGAATTATGACGAAGGAATGTCTGTTCGAGCAAACGTAGCGACATTTTTCAAGAGTGCTTTTTGTCTCGAGACATACAAGAGCACATTACGTTTCATGTTTAACTCCCATTTCTTACATCAAACGTTAAAAATATTACAACGTCCTAGCGTGACTAATTGTAAATACTATAGAGCTGATAATATAAAATTAAATTCTTGCATGACTAGAAACGTTTAATAATTTTTTCATGTGCCTTTTAGCAGGCGCGCGAGATTGATAAAAATAGAATTAGTGTGATCTCAAGTCGATTCACAACCGGCTCCTGTCAATTTTCGATATACACGATTGTTTCAACAATCAGAATGTAGCACTGCTACAGATTATAAAAATGCACTCTCGTACAAGTGCCTTTTAACTTTCAGTTCGCGCGACTATGTCACTTTTGCGACCCGGCAAGTGATACTGACAATCCACGCAAAGAGAGACCAGCTCCACCGAGCGGGGCGGGGCGGAGCGGAGGGAGCGGCTGACTCGTAATACCAGCTAGCAGATCGGACTTTGCAACCGGCTAATTAAGCATTGATAACTAACGAGGTTCCTTTGTGGCGCGCGTTCGCTCGGACGAAAGTCACCGGAAAATTTCAGCCGACACATCGGGATTAAATGCTTTAGCGCGGCCCCGCGTCGAACCGGAGGTCGGGAGTTCGCGAACTCGGACGCGAACTGCGACTTTAATCCTCGCTGACGCGAATTGCTCGCGGCGTGACATCTGCGTTGGCGGCCGCGTTTTTATTTGTCTGTCTCTTTCTCTCTCTCTATCTCTCTCTCTCTCTCTCTCTCTCTCTCTCTCTCTCTCTCTCTCTTCCTTTGTCTCTTTTCTTTTCGTTCATTCTCCTACCAAGAAGAAGAGAATCGCTCGCGACATCAGAAGAGGCGGAATCGATCGCTTTCCGTTGCATTCCGGTCTTGCTTCCTGCCTCATCACGCAGGAACGATGATTAATTTAACGTCCTGCTATGAGTCCCGTTCACCCTTTGAGCTCGCGGCTTAGCGATTGTTTGATTTTGTTCCGCGGATGGTTGGGAGAGCTTGTGCGCGCACCTACACACATAGGTTATAATGCCGTAAGCGTTTTTCGGCTTTTCTCTTTTCTCTTTTTCTCTCGTCCCTTTTTTTCCTTTGTCCCTTTTTTTCCTTTACGTACAACGCGCGCCCGTTAATTGGTGATGCGCCACCGCACCAAAGAGATCACCGGGGTCGAATACCCTCTAACCACTCCGTGTCCCGATCTTCTGTTACAGTTTTACCAGCTCCTGGAAGCCAGTCAGGTGGCCAATACCACGCTCACGTATCGCCACGTGACCGTATTTGCGCCCACTAATCGAGCGTTCCAGAAGTACAACGGAAGCACGAAGAACTTGGTTCTCTATCATATGTGTGAGTACGAATGAACTCTTTTATCTCAAATATGTGTGCGTGCGTGTGTGTTGGTACAGAGAGAAAACAGCGACTTTAAGGACAGAGAGAGAGAACTTTTTTGGGAAATATTACATGTGCATATTGAAAGAATATTCCCGAATCGAAATTTTGATGCTACTTTGACGCTCTTAAGAATAGTTTGCGCCTACTTAGACGGTTTATAGCCTAGGTAAAACCTACTTTGACGATATTGATACTCATTAACTTCTCTTTTGAACCTTTAACTCTCCTTGTCAACATTTTGATGCTACTTTGACGCTTTTAAAAATAGTTTGAGCCTACTTAGATAATCTATAACCTAGGCGAAATCTATTTTGACGATATTGACACTCATTTCCGAGTCGAAATTTTGATCCTATGTTGAACCTTGAATTCTACACCGCAGTAGGAATTAAGACAGCAAAGTAGGTTTAATTCTAATGATATAATTCACTCCTACTTTGACCTTGATGATACCTAAAATATATGGAACAAATAAAATGTATATTTTGTAAGCTATTTGACGTTTCTGTTTCGTTATTTATTAAATTTTTTAAATATTTCTATAAAATACATATATTTCATGTAGGAGCTAAAGCTTTAATAGAGAGCTTTTGCAACTGAACCTACTTTGCTTCTTAAGATCCTACTATTATACAACCTACTTTGACGCTAAAGAAAGCGAAAGCGAAAATTTCATCAGAGTCAAAATAGGAGTAAATTATATCATTAGAATTAAACCTACTTTGCTATTTTAGCTCCTATTGCGATGTAGAATTCAAGGTTCAACATAGGGTCAAAATTTCGACTCAGGTTATGTTTTCTCGTGCAGTTATATTCATAATGTCCGAAACACTAAAAGGAAGTATGGAAAACTACCTCTGTATATACATAAAGCTTTCCTACCATCAGATTAAAAGGGCATTTGAATTAAAAAGGTGCTGGAAATAAGCTGCTAATTAATTGCTGTGATATAAAAATTTTGGCTGCAGCACAAATATATCCCGGTTATGCTATACAGTTTAATATATTATTCAGCGAAAATTCCCCCCGTGTTGTTAATATTGCACGCGGTATGCTGGTGTGGTAATGTATTTTTCATATGATCTCTGAAATGTTTATACAGAAAATTCTATTGGAAAAATTATTGTCTAGTAGAGTCTTGTTATCGAGGGACAGATTCTGCGTAAATTGACTGTCCTTTCCTTTCATATGTGCTATTTATATTTTAGGAACTGAAATGTGCCATTAAAAAAATTTGCTATGTTTCTGACAAAATCTACAAGACAAAGACCTTTCTGACAGTCAATAAGCTGGTGGCAGGAATACCTGCGCCACCAGAAATACAGTAAGATTGGAGAGAAGTTATAAAAAAGTAAATACTATGATGTTCTCTCCGTAACGACTTTGTCATTCAACGTGAGTCACCTCAAGATAAGTCGTCGTTGCCAAAAGTCCTAAAAATGGCGCGTCGTGAGACACGCAAATTTCACGGCGGAATCTAAAGCTGGAGATAAAGCGCAAACTTCCAAGAAAAATAGCCCGATAAGAGAGAGGAGTGCATTTCGCGATGTACGCGATATTTAAATCCGAATCACGGTGCATGGGCGACGCGCGTAAAATCGCCCGACAATCGGCAGGAAGACTTCGTTTCTCCCCGCTCTGTTGTGTATTGACGCGACGTTTTCCGGGGCGGAATGAAGCGGAGCGGGCCAACGCGACGGAATTCGCGATTCGCGACGATTCGATTTTCGCGAGAGTGTGCATATCTCTCTCCTTCTCTCCCTCTCCCCCTCTTCCTATCTGCCGCACGTCCGCATTATTTCCTGCCTCCCTTCCTCTTCTCGCGCCAGTTTTTCGCGCGGGAGTGCATTAACCAGCTCCGCCGTCAGGTTTCGGTATTTCACCCTTTGATCTCCACTGGATAGTTACGCGCGTGCATCCGTAATATATCCGCCGCGAGCTATAGAGCCACGCGGCCTAGAAGGTGCATTCGGTATGCGCCGGACGTTTACCGTGCTTTCCGCGTAATTCACGGGCTTCTTCGATGGCCGAGCCGAATGAACGGCCGCGGGTTCGCCGCGCAATCCGTTATCGACGTGTATCCGCGTTCACCGCCATTCGGCAGCGTCCGTTGGGTATTCATCGATGTAGATCCTGATAGAAAGGGACGGCCTGCGACGCGATGGGGCGGCTCGATGGAACGAGACGGCAGCAACGGCAGGAGGCCGAAGAGAGGCAGGAGGACGTTATTGCGATTGAGCGCAGCTGACTAATATCGCGCGGCGTCAGCGAACCAACGCGTCAGAATCCGCCGACGTTAATGCATCCTGTTGCACTTTATTGTGCGCCGGGCGGAAATTGAAGTGAATTCTGCGCGTTCTCGCGAAATTGTACTCGCGGCGTGGCACGGAGGCTGGCGGAGGAGGGAAGGTGGCCTTTTAACATTTGCATAATTCCGTCGACGCGGAAAGTACTTAACTGCACGGGTTCCGTGAATTTTTAAACGGTCAAATGAGAATTCCTCGCGACGAGATTGTCGAATGGATACGGAGAGCGAGCGAGCGAGCGAGCGAGCGGGCGGGAGAAAGATGCACGGTGAATGCGCGCAAAACTAGTAAATTAATTAAATCTTCCCGGACGCGCCGGTTCCGTGCGAGATGTACGAATTATTCGGGAACAATACTCGCGGAATCGCCGATTTTTCAACTGGGTGTTCCGCCCTTATCGTCCATTTGCCGCTGACAAAATATTTAGTCCTCTAAAAGCCATGTACAAGAGGATTCCGCTAAAATTGGGACTTTTGGAGATATGATCAGAACGTTATCAGTAATAAGAATTATTAATAATCAAGGCTTGATAATATCATCTTGTACGAATTAAGGTAACTAATTGGGATTGATCTGGTGACAGCGGACAAGTTTCTAATCGAGTCCGTGTACTTTAGACGGCTATGCGTGGAGCCGAGGCTCACAAGTACGGCATCGTCGCCTGGAGCCGTAAGAGGCGTATCGCGAGATCGTCGTTAATCAGTAGGGACGGCGCAAACAACTTGCTCAATCAAAATCCTTATTATCCCGAGCAAGGCCATAGTAAACGCGACAGGCCTCGTTAGGCGCACACCCTCGCTCGCTCATTCCGCTTTACTTCGTCGTTCTCCTCATCTTCGTCTTCGTCTTCACGCCCTCGCGTGCGTGGATGTTTGCGATGTCGCGCGGCGTGTAATTTCGGCGTGCAATGTTTGCGCTACCGCCTGTCATGGCGCAGCGCTCACACGGATAGTCGCATCGGCGCCGCGCCACGCCGCATCGTGTGGCGTGGCGCCATCGATCTCTCGAACGGAGACCCGACGGCAAACACACGGCCGCAAGCGTAGGTCACCGGCGCTTACGTTAAACTCGCGATAAGAAAGGGCCTCTCCTCTTCGACCGCAACCTGCCCTCCGCCAGGGAAATAATTAATCCGATTTGCGCGGGTAAGCCGCGCGTTTGGCCTCCCCTCCCCTCCCCTTCCCCGTCCACGGAGCGTTGCACCGGAAAACGAGAGTTTCATGGAGCAATTGGTTGGATATCATCTCGCATTGAGATTTCTTAATATTTTCCCGAATGTCATTTTTTTAAGTTAGATTCCAATCAGAATGCCTCAACTTTGTTCCAAAACATATTACCCTATTACGATAAAATTGAAAAAGAAGAAACTGCAATATTCTCTCCGTGCACAGCTGACAAATCGCGGTGGAACTTTCCGCAAAAAAAGATCCAACTATCAATAACCGCATGTTATCTTTGCAATAATTCTTTCGGTAGAGCTTCCCCTGAGCCGCGTTATCCTCGCAAGGGGACCTACCTACCGCAAAGAGTCGTACAAGAGTAACTCTGAAACTTGGCGTTTTCCATCGTCACCATAGGAACGTCGAAACTGGCTCTTCTCGGGTTGCCAATGGTATATTCTCGCGTACTTATTCTTTAAGTCCGCCTTTCCACGGCGGATATCGTCTCCAGTTACCCCGACGAATTACCTCGGAGACCACCGCGGAAACCGTCCGAACTAAATAATCAAAGGTCGTAAGGTCGTCGACTCCGTTGACACGAACGGCCTGGATCAATGTTATTCGGCCCGGGGCGTCTTTTTTTTCTGTGGGGAGCTAAGACGACGACGACGACGACGACGAGGGAAGGAGAGAAGGAAAGAGCGTCGTCGACGGTGACGTTCGACGGGTCGTTGCTACTTCCACCGCTCGTCGACTGTTCCTCGAACGCTTCGCCTTGTCCTTTTTTTGTCCTACGCCCGGCGACGTATTGGAGAGCAAACAGCTCGAACGAGATTACCGCGTGCAAAAGACTTTTTACGAGACGCGTCTTGAAAGAGATTGTCAAGAATTACATTATCCTCCCCCCTCGCGCTTTACCGTCTCTCCTCCTCCTCTCATCGCGTCCTCACTCTTCTGCGCACCCCCGCGCACCACCCGGCTGCTGCCGTGATGCGGGGTAAATAAAGGACGTCGACTCGCGCGATGCCCTCGAGAAAGCTCGAGGAATAGTTATGCTCGCGTAACGCTGCAAACTGCATCGATTTAGAGCTCAAAGCGTCAACTGAAATTATTTACTCGAGGTAATGAACGGGGGATAAGGGAGTAACTTCGCAGCGCGACACGCTCATTCTTACGCACCGTGATATATCGTGCACGACGCTCCCTCTTTCTATGTACACTTTGTGCACGCGAACGTACACACACACACACATGTATGAAATATCTTTAGACACTCGCGCGCCTGTACGCTACGTATCGTTAATTGCATCTGCATGCGCTCTCCGGACGTTTAAATCTCGGACGCCACCCCCGCGACGCTTGTATGCACAGCCGCCCTATATAACTCAGCCGATTTAAGCAAGTTCTCGCAGTAATCAACTCAGGCGGAATTATAGCGAATCACTTGCGCGCAGTTCGGTCGATCGTAACTTTGGACAAACGCGATTCATTCCCGTCCTTTCGGCCGGTGGAGTATCGAACGGGCGGGGTGCACTCAAAAGATCGAAAGCACGACTCCATCTCCCCTTTACTCAGTCCGAGCCGGTCCCCTTTCTCGCCTCGCGGTTGGGGAAAAGCTCTCTTTATCTCGTCAAGTCGCGGCGCTCATCTCGCGGCACTCAGCTCTGAACTGCAACGGGAGGACTGACCCTGCTCTGTCTCTTTCTCTCACACTTTCTCTCTCTCTCTCTCTCTCTCTCTCACTTTCCCCCTCTCACCGTCCCACGCGAGTCTGCGGCAATTTTGTACATCGCGAAAAGTTTCACAATTAGTCTTGGAACTTTCATAATTCCGCAGCTTAACCCGCCTTGTTTTGCGGCCGAGCGTTACCCGCGGTCGGTTTAATTTATCATTTCACCTCGCGCCCGACCATCTAGACTGTACTACAGCCGGCCATCCTCCCCTTCGCCACCCCCCCCGGCTCGCTCAGGACGTGCTCCTTCGCTCGTCCGTCCTCGTTCGCCTCGGCGCGCGGTTTCTCAGCCCGAGTCGAATCACCAGAAGGTTACCCGGGGCGTAATGGGATCTTATTCTCCGATTAGCTCGGGGAGAATTTTTCTCGATGAAAAATAACTCGCGCGCGTTACGCTCGCGCAAATCATTGCAGCTCATCCCCCGAGAGTTTCTTTTTATTTCTTACTGCGCCGCATGAACGCAAATTATCGCTGCCCGAGAGCTGCGTGTAAGCGTGCCGGATCACCATCGGATAGCTCCGATGGTGGGAGCAATCCGCGCCGATATAGCGTATGAATTTTTGTGTCTCGTTTTGTTTTTCACGTACCGTTCCGTGTGTGTATTTTGCCGAGACGAGCATTTTCAATTTTCACCGACCGCAAAAGATAAAATTAAACTTCAAATTTATTTTCCATTGAATTTCAAATTGGTTAAATTACGAATTTTTGCGCGCACGTAGGTAAAAAGGTAATATCTCGAATCGGATATCGGGCGGGAGAGTGAAAAATCGTTCTCGCCCCCTCGTTACGACCGCGACCTCGGCGGTCTCGTTACGAGCAAGATTTGAACAAGGCTGACTTTGCGGCGGCGAGTGCACGTGCGGGAATAAACCCGAGACGGGTGTAGCGACAGGTGTATGGACACGGCTGCGGAAACTTACAACAGCGACGAGCGCACAAACGCCTAGGTATTATTCTATTATACGTAGATGGTCGGGCAAAGGGTTAAGGGGTGGAGGTCAGCCACAGTCGCGGCTCGCGGTCGCGCTGTTCGCTCGTCGTCGTAAAGTTACATTGCGGCGAGATAATGCCCTGCAAAACGGCGCACCGGTGCAAGTAAAGTCTCGCGAGGGAGGTCAACAAAGGGTGTTTCTACGTGCCGCACGTACGGCGGAGTGATTTCGTTGGATTCGCCCGGCAGCTCGGGGTCCGGCGCGCCGTTAAGAATTGAAGCCGCGCGGAAAAGAAGCCGGGAGCAAATTTCGAATCAATTCCTAACGTTCCGCGGGTCGCGCGAGATAGTCCCCCGCGTTTTCCCTGTAAGTTCGCGTATCGCACTAATAATCGCTCGCTGTTGCGCGTTCACGATCTCTCTCTCTCTCTCTCTCTCTCTCTCTTTCGCGAATCTCCTCCGCGCGATTCTCACGTCGCGAGTACATTCAACGTTCACCCCGTTCGTTTTCGCGGATGCAGACAATCGAGAGTGCGCGAGTGGTATCCAGCGCGACAATTCGGAGCCAGCCGCGAGCCAGACAATTCATACTTCCATCCGGGGCCGCGTGACACGCCGAGGCCGGAACAATGGCGAGTATTTCGACTGCCGGTAAATTTAGTCGCGGAAAGTTAAAGACTTCGTCGCCGTCAGGGACGTGGGAAGACGCGGAGAGAAGGAGAGAGTCGAGAGAGGCGAGGAGAGACGCTCACACCGTTGTCGTAGACGGCGGGTGTCGCTCGACGGAGGGAGGGTGGTCAGAGGGTGGCACGACAAAGGAGGACGGTGCGAACTCTGGCTTCTGGGTAACTTAACTGCTCCGGTCTTTGTGCGAAACTTAAAGACGTCGTCTGGCTGCCTAGGTGGGTGGGTAGGTAGGTAGGTAGGTAGATAGGTAGCTAGGTAGACGCGGGTAGGTATGGGCGAATAGCGAGGCTGGCGAGAGTGGGGCTGTGTGCCGACGACTTTGAGAGAGCCCGACGAACACAGGGTTGGTTACACTGTGCTCTACGTGCCGGGGAACAAACCGCTTGGGGTCTGCGACACATCCCGTAGCCACAGGCCAAGAGGCGGTTTCGTTTGTCTTGCCAAGACTGCGGAATTCACGAGTCGGCGCGAGAGAGGGAAAATGGTGAGACCGTGCGGCGCCGTTTCCCGTTCGTGATCGAGTTTATTATCGAGCTTTTATCAAATTACTGGTGCGACGATTGTTGGCATTAGCGGAGGCGAGGGCGAATGGAAGCTGTATTAGGCCGCGTTGATGGGAAAAGGGCCTGTTCGATTGTACACGGAGAGAATATTATAAGAGTTTTCTTTTTTTCATATAAATTCTTGTCGATTTTACTGTGTTTCTGGTAATGTAGGAATGGACTATCAGTAACGCCATTAAGCAAATTTTTAAGGCTCCTGCCTTACTCGCCGCGGCCATATTGGATCGTGACCTCAGGGAGAAATGGCATGCTGAAAATTCTAGCATGCCATTCTCAAATAAAAAGACACTTGAGTGAAATAGTAATTTCAATTGCTTTAGCGTACTTGTAAAATCCTCTCATTCACATATATGGAGTCAGAATCAATTTTAAGCTTGAGTGAAACATTCATTTTCGCGATTTCGAGTGGTAATCGAAAATTCGAGTTATCGCAATTATTTATTCAATTGTAATTAATGTATCGATCTATTCCTCAGTTACAAGAAATTTTATAATGATCTTTAATTTTTTCTGTGTATCAAGAGAAAAAATTTAAAAACTTATTTGTGGGATACACTAAAAAAAGGATTGGTTGACGAAATAAAAATTTAGTTAAAGTGAGATCAATCAAAATGTTTGGTAATTACAACCAAAAAATTTAATTACCGCTATTTCGCTTTACTTTCTCAATAATATATTTATTTAGTCACTAAGCAAAGCAAAATAACAATTAAATTATCTGGTTGTAATTATCACACATTTGGTTGATTCTATTTTAACCAACTTTTGACTTCGTCAAACAAATCCTTTTTTCAGTGCATAAAATTTATTTCTGTGAACAAAATAAAGTTCTCTGTGAATAAGCTTTGTATTCTACAAATAAATGTTGAAGTATTTTTTTTCTCAGTGTACGATTGCATGAACTCGACTGAGAGTTGGGGTGATGAACGGTCGTCGGGTGAAAAACTCATGGCTTCTCTTTCTCGATTAATGATCGTGAACTGTCGGTGGTGCGTGCAAACACTCACGCTGGTCGAATTTTTCATAAGAAGATCCGTTCGTCTTATCATCACGTTGGCTCCGAATCGAAGTTTACTTTCGGTTCCGCTCGCACGCGCGCGTGCGATAAGAGAGCTTACATTTTTAATTTTTATTTCCTGATCCACATGCAGGAGAGAAAAGGGGAAAGCGCGCGATTACACAAACGCGTACGTTTGCCGACACACCTGGCGTTTCGCAAGATAAAAGCCTCTCGTACATAATTATATCCCACATTATACGTTCTATAGTATTTATACGTATGTACGAGCGCGCGCGCGCGCGCACGTGCGAGTTACGTTGGCCCTTTTTCCTCCATATCCTCGTTACAGAAAGCAACGAATTAAAATCGCGACAGATTTCAATGTACACGGGTCGGGTAAAAAGGAGGAGCGCCCGCTTTGACGCGGCTGGTAATCCTACGGATTTTAATCTCGCTTAATTCCGTAACGTTTTATCGCGCGTACGCTCCCGGCATAATCGTGCATGCGCCACCAGAAATTCCAATCTGCTCTCCTCTGCTCTCCTCGCCGCGGCACCGCCAACGGCGCCGGTCTGCTGAGTTAAACCAATTAAGATAAGACCGTGGATGAATCATCTCGCGTAATAATTTTTCAAATCCGAGGATCTCTGCCTTTCCTTCCCATTTTCCCGTCGAACGGAACGACGACGCGTCGTTTGCGACTCGGACGGTGACGCGCGACGAAAAGAAGAAAAACAGGAAGGTTAGACCAAGAGAAAAAGAGAAGAGCGGACGGGACTCTCCTCGACGGGATCCTGTCGCGGTTGCGGCGCGTCAGGAAAAATCTTAATTATGTCATATAAATGCCAGGACGCTTAAAGAGTTGCATTCAAGCCCCGGCGCGATAATGAAACGAGACTTTAAACGGAACTGCCGGTCGACCGCCCGGCGCGTTTATAGGTTGTAATTAAAATCTTTTTAAGGAACGTACACCGCGGGACGTTGCGCGACGCCACTCGTAAACCTTTTCCTAATTGCTTTCGCGTCTAATGTCGGTTGTTTCAGACGTACTCGCGTATTTTGCATTATAATAAACTAACCAGCCGGGGGGCAAAGAGAGAGAGAGAGAGAGAGAGAGAGAGAGAGAGAGAGAGAGAGAGAGAG
>NW_022639453.1:1380113-1384689 GCF_010583005.1 Odontomachus brunneus
GAGAGAGAGAGAGAGAGAGAGAGAGAGAGAGAGAGAGAGAGAGAGAAAGAGAAAAGAAAGAAGTGAAAGAGAACAATGCGCTGCAAATTCCGCGAAGAATAAACCGAAAAATGTAATCAGACTAAAAGGAGAGAATTGACACCTTTAAGAGCCATTTGTTTAGCGTGAACTGACAATGAGATTTATATTGCAAACAATAATGTTTGACACTGTGATCAAACGATACAAAACGTAGGAGAGATCACTGGGGCTATATGGCCCCAAAAGTATATTGCTCATGTGTTCCTTTTTAGCATTTATCTTGAATAGTAGGTAAAATTGCAAAATAGTTATAATATTTTAGAACATAAATATTTTCCCCTGAGTTTCATTAAAATCGGAATAATATTACAGTTAGGGAATGAAAAAAAAAACTTATTTGGTGATAGCAAAGTAAATTTTCGAGCCCCTCGAAATTTTGTATCAATAACCTCCATTGTGACTGAACAAAATTAAATTATGTGTTATTAACTAGAATGAAATTGCTTGCAGGTGTATGATATACTGCTACTGACAATAAATGCAATTTTCATTCGTGAAATGATTGAAATAGAGCATACGAGTAAACGAGATAAAATTATGCCATATTTAAGGCTCCTGGCCCTTCATATTGTCTATCTCTTTTTAATGACGTCAGAAGCGAGAAAATGCATGTTAAAAATTCTTGCAAAATACATTGAAATAAAAATATATATCCATAAAGTGACACTTATAATCGATTAAATAAATTTGTAAGATATTCCGTGCACTCCCCTTTTGCTCTAACAATCAATAATTTATTGTAAATTTATCTGAATAGAAATAGGCGAAGAGATGGGTTAAGAAGATGAATTGTATGTTACGTTAATTTACGACAAATTATTGTTAGAGCAAAAGGGAAGTGCATGGAATATCTTACAAATTTGTTTAATCGATTACAAGTGTTACTTTATGGATATATATTTTTATTTTAACGTATTTCCCATGCATTTTCTCGCTTCTGACGTCATTAAAAAAAGATAGACAATGCGAGGGGCCAGGAGTCTTAAGGGCCTGCAGGAAGACTGTGGAGATCTCTCGCGGAAACTCTCGAACTACTAATCAAGGTACGTATTTTATATGTGGCCTTCTTATCCTGCGCTACTGACTTCAATATCAGGGCAAGACGGCCATGTTGTTGCGTGTTCGTATTTTGGTTATTACAAAACAAAATATATGATTAACAGGGTCGTTAACAGACGGGCATTAATACATAAAAGAAAGTTGCTTCTATCACGCAGTCAGTCACAACAATTAGTTGCTTGAGAAGTTGTAACTTCGAAATTCTAAAATATATTTAGCCCCGGTCTCCCCTAATCTTCATTAATAACTAACTTCATTGCAGTACGTCCTTCATCACTCATCCACGATGCAGTTATTTCTCATCGCCCCGATAAGATTTCGAATGATAATGACTCGCAATGTGTCTCTCGAGTCATGCGAACGCAATTCCCGGCGTGTGATAAAATCCAGCCGTGCTGGAGTTTACCGTTTATTCTTTTTTTTTATTTTCTGAATGCAGCGCGGCCGCGTCGCACGCTATTAACGACAGCGGGGAAGGGGCACTCTGAGAAATAAGGAAACTTTAAAAACTCGGACAATTGTCTTAATGAAAGCGAATAATTCAAGTAGTAACGTGTGCGCTACGCGTTCGTGACCGGGTGTGAGGGTGGGATAACGGGCCGTCTCATTGCACCTTCGTCGGCGACGACGACTCCTCGCTCGGAGCGGGGTAATTATGCTGAAACTTCTTTTTTCCGAGAGAAAGGAGCCCGGCGGTATCATCGCGTCCACGTACGGAACGCGTCGGAATTCACAAGCACGATCTGCGCTGGAATAAATCGGCTACATTCTCGCGACAAAAATCTGCTCGCGCATTTATTATCGCCGGCATTGATGACGGTATCTTCAGCGTTTGTCAATTAGGAATACATTCTATTGTCCTGATCAAGTCGATCAACCAGATGACTGATTCTGTCAGTTATCTGGTTTGTATAAAGCAATGTTGTCGAGTCCTAATAATTTGAGTCGAAATTCTGACTATACTCTCGACCTCAGTATTTCATTTAATATTTACTTTAATATTCTGAAACCTATATCAACCTCTTTTAATTCTACTTCACGTACTAACTTTGCTGAGAGGTTCGCTAGAATCTACAAGCAACATTTTATGCGTTTTCTGCCATTTAATGGCGCTAAGTAGGACTTAATTTCCATATATTTCCATAAACATACCCTGATCCTTCAGAATATAGGGATGTTAGATCGAAAGTAGGGATAAATCTAATATTAATAGGATATGGCAACTAGAACTTTGTTAATGATAAGAATGATTAATAATTAAGACTCGATAATATTACCTTATGCACCTTGTACTGCCCCAATCAGATAAATGATGATGGACCAGGCCATGGGATCAATTTCTAATCGGGTTACCTTGAGCTCGCCGAAGTACGCGTCCGCGATTTGACGATCAGACCAAGTCATTGTTGTTTAATTTATAGGACAATTTGCGAAGCAGCAAAGACTGCGCGACGTCGCGCGTTTCGCTTAACCGTCAGCGACTTGAATTGGCTCGCGGCTAGGAGGGTTACAAATACCCCGGGGGCTTCCTGACGAGAGCTGAACGCAGCCCCGTCTCCACCCCACGACGCCGGTATTCAAGTTGGATTAAACGCGAAGAAGACCTAATGAAGGCCGACCCTCTGCCGCGCACGTCCCCGAGGCGCGAAGCGGCAATAACGGCTGGCAGTATAAATAAAACCTCCGCCGCTTTGAGCAAAGGTGGGGATTAAGCGAAGTGGAGGATAAATAAAACGTACATCCGCGGAGGATAACGCTGAGGTGACGTAGTGGAAGAGCAACGGCTTTGCGACTGCCGCGTCGTGAGGAAGAAACGACGACGGTCCGAGCGATCGAACATAACAACATGACGAGAGACACAGAGAAAGAGAGAAAGGGTATGATAGTCGCCGGAAAAATGTATAAATATCGATAATGAAAGGAATCTCGATAATATTAAAGCACCCGAAGATATGGAGAACGTTCCCTCTCGTTGCCAACGAGAGGGGTAAAATTTCACTCGACCGCGGGGCGAAGTACGAAGCAATCTTCCCCCTTCTCGCCCGCGGGCGATCTGCATGCGCGGGGGAGTAAGAGCAAGAGAAGAGAGAGCTTTCGCATAAAGCGACGACGCCCCCCTTAATTCCTTGTTTCCTCGGTGCAAACATTTTCTCCGTCGCAATCGCGAGACCGCCGCGGGCCCCGACAAGGCTAGAGGAGGAGGCTTGGGAAGGAGAGGAGGGCTTGTCGCAGCCGGATATAGAAAGCTCGTCGCGGAATAACATCCGACTGAATATTTGGACCCCCTTACGATTCTCGAGCCCTTAAAACTCTCGCGTTCTCACAGTTACTAGGGTCGCGTCTTAATCCGAAAAACGTTCCGTCTTGCGTCGCTTCGCTTCGTCGATCGCCCGGTGATCGATGGTCGACAATTAGAGAGGCGATATCCTTCACAGTGGCCGACTGCAATGGTAGTCGAATCGAACGCTTGAATGGGAATGGGCCGCGTGCGATTAAATCTCCCTCCTTCGCTCCTTCTCATCCTCCTCCTCCTCCTCCTCCTCCTCCTCCTCTTTCTCCTTCTGCGCGACGGGATCTCGCACATAAGCGATACTTATCGACTTGTGCAGTGGGAAGCCTTATAGCGTTTACGGTAATAATCTCGTCGATGACGGAACAGAATTTCGCGTTTACTAAGGAATAACGGTGCGCATTGCTTTTCCTCGCGCGTCTCAGGGAAAGTTTCAATGCCTCTCTTAAACGCCACGTCGATTTTCGTATCCCTCTTTTTTCTTTCTCCTCCTCTTTTTTCGTTAAAATGTTGCAGACCAGTTGTATTATTTTTCCGTGTGGTTACACCCGGTGCGGAGTTAAACATTACCGTTACCGTTTATTAGATAACTGCGATACTCCGCGATGGAATTTCCGTAATAGAATGTCGCGGCGAAACATTTTACCGCGCCATTTAGCGTTGATACTGTCGCTTTAACGCTAAATGCCGGCGAAAATTCAACACGGGTCAGACGCTTGTCGAGAGATGCTGACTTCGCTCGCGTGCGAGGGTAAAATATAAACGTAATGAAAAGAAAACCAAATTTTCCGCAAGCTTGACCTTCCCACACGTTATAGTTCCTAAAATATACTTAAAACAAAATGAATTCTAAAGTAAAGAGCGCACCGACGACATAACGATAATTTAACTACGCTCAGCCTTTTTTTCCCGGAAATGTTTCTTAACCGAGATAATCTAATGTGCTATTAATAAGCAATATAAAATTGACACAATGTGTGTATTTTAGAATCCAGAGAATGCCTCTCAGCTTGATTTGGTATTGATCACTGCAGGAACATTCTTTTGTTTCTATTCAGACATAAATAGCAATGACATATATATGTATGTATGTATGTATACATATATACATACATATATATATGTGTGTGAACTATATATATATAT
>NW_022639453.1:1385413-1388107 GCF_010583005.1 Odontomachus brunneus
GAGAGAGAGAGAGAGAGAGAGAGAGAGAGAGAGAGAGAGAGAGAGAAAGAGAAAAGAAAGAAGTGAAAGAGAACAATGCGCTGCAAATTCCGCGAAGAATAAACCGAAAAATGTAATCAGACTAAAAGGAGAGAATTGACACCTTTAAGAGCCATTTGTTTAGCGTGAACTGACAATGAGATTTATATTGCAAACAATAATGTTTGACACTGTGATCAAACGATACAAAACGTAGGAGAGATCACTGGGGCTATATGGCCCCAAAAGTATATTGCTCATGTGTTCCTTTTTAGCATTTATCTTGAATAGTAGGTAAAATTGCAAAATAGTTATAATATTTTAGAACATAAATATTTTCCCCTGAGTTTCATTAAAATCGGAATAATATTACAGTTAGGGAATGAAAAAAAAAACTTATTTGGTGATAGCAAAGTAAATTTTCGAGCCCCTCGAAATTTTGTATCAATAACCTCCATTGTGACTGAACAAAATTAAATTATGTGTTATTAACTAGAATGAAATTGCTTGCAGGTGTATGATATACTGCTACTGACAATAAATGCAATTTTCATTCGTGAAATGATTGAAATAGAGCATACGAGTAAACGAGATAAAATTATGCCATATTTAAGGCTCCTGGCCCTTCATATTGTCTATCTCTTTTTAATGACGTCAGAAGCGAGAAAATGCATGTTAAAAATTCTTGCAAAATACATTGAAATAAAAATATATATCCATAAAGTGACACTTATAATCGATTAAATAAATTTGTAAGATATTCCGTGCACTCCCCTTTTGCTCTAACAATCAATAATTTATTGTAAATTTATCTGAATAGAAATAGGCGAAGAGATGGGTTAAGAAGATGAATTGTATGTTACGTTAATTTACGACAAATTATTGTTAGAGCAAAAGGGAAGTGCATGGAATATCTTACAAATTTGTTTAATCGATTACAAGTGTTACTTTATGGATATATATTTTTATTTTAACGTATTTCCCATGCATTTTCTCGCTTCTGACGTCATTAAAAAAAGATAGACAATGCGAGGGGCCAGGAGTCTTAAGGGCCTGCAGGAAGACTGTGGAGATCTCTCGCGGAAACTCTCGAACTACTAATCAAGGTACGTATTTTATATGTGGCCTTCTTATCCTGCGCTACTGACTTCAATATCAGGGCAAGACGGCCATGTTGTTGCGTGTTCGTATTTTGGTTATTACAAAACAAAATATATGATTAACAGGGTCGTTAACAGACGGGCATTAATACATAAAAGAAAGTTGCTTCTATCACGCAGTCAGTCACAACAATTAGTTGCTTGAGAAGTTGTAACTTCGAAATTCTAAAATATATTTAGCCCCGGTCTCCCCTAATCTTCATTAATAACTAACTTCATTGCAGTACGTCCTTCATCACTCATCCACGATGCAGTTATTTCTCATCGCCCCGATAAGATTTCGAATGATAATGACTCGCAATGTGTCTCTCGAGTCATGCGAACGCAATTCCCGGCGTGTGATAAAATCCAGCCGTGCTGGAGTTTACCGTTTATTCTTTTTTTTTATTTTCTGAATGCAGCGCGGCCGCGTCGCACGCTATTAACGACAGCGGGGAAGGGGCACTCTGAGAAATAAGGAAACTTTAAAAACTCGGACAATTGTCTTAATGAAAGCGAATAATTCAAGTAGTAACGTGTGCGCTACGCGTTCGTGACCGGGTGTGAGGGTGGGATAACGGGCCGTCTCATTGCACCTTCGTCGGCGACGACGACTCCTCGCTCGGAGCGGGGTAATTATGCTGAAACTTCTTTTTTCCGAGAGAAAGGAGCCCGGCGGTATCATCGCGTCCACGTACGGAACGCGTCGGAATTCACAAGCACGATCTGCGCTGGAATAAATCGGCTACATTCTCGCGACAAAAATCTGCTCGCGCATTTATTATCGCCGGCATTGATGACGGTATCTTCAGCGTTTGTCAATTAGGAATACATTCTATTGTCCTGATCAAGTCGATCAACCAGATGACTGATTCTGTCAGTTATCTGGTTTGTATAAAGCAATGTTGTCGAGTCCTAATAATTTGAGTCGAAATTCTGACTATACTCTCGACCTCAGTATTTCATTTAATATTTACTTTAATATTCTGAAACCTATATCAACCTCTTTTAATTCTACTTCACGTACTAACTTTGCTGAGAGGTTCGCTAGAATCTACAAGCAACATTTTATGCGTTTTCTGCCATTTAATGGCGCTAAGTAGGACTTAATTTCCATATATTTCCATAAACATACCCTGATCCTTCAGAATATAGGGATGTTAGATCGAAAGTAGGGATAAATCTAATATTAATAGGATATGGCAACTAGAACTTTGTTAATGATAAGAATGATTAATAATTAAGACTCGATAATATTACCTTATGCACCTTGTACTGCCCCAATCAGATAAATGATGATGGACCAGGCCATGGGATCAATTTCTAATCGGGTTACCTTGAGCTCGCCGAAGTACGCGTCCGCGATTTGACGATCAGACCAAGTCATTGTTGTTTAATTTATAGGACAATTTGCGAAGCAGCAAAGACTGCGCGACGTCGCGCGTTTCGCTTAACCGTCAGCGACTTGAATTGGCTCGCGGCTAGGAGGGTTACAAATACCCCGGGGGCTTCCTGACGAGAGCTGAACGCAGCCCCG
>NW_022639453.1:1388117-1392774 GCF_010583005.1 Odontomachus brunneus
GTTCCGTCTGCTCGGACTCTCGATTGTTAAAGCAGATATCGTACCTGCCTTCTCCACCAGTCCTATCCTCTCCTCTCTTTCCCAGCGCATGGCTCTCGCCTCACCTTTCGATCTCGACGACTGCCTCTGTCGCGAAATGGTCGAGCGCTGACAAAGAGAGGAGGGCCGACTACGAACGGGTGTAAAGCAATCGATTATCTCTAATTGAAATTAGCCGGAAGGACCCGCGCGCGCCCGCCACGGAGAATTAGCCGAGCCAATTGCGAATCACTTGCGCACAGTGGGAGAAACTTGATCCGCCGGGCTGATTGCAGACAAGATGCGGTCTCGGTACTTCGGCGGTAATCAGACGCGAGGGGGAATTGTCTTCTATATATCGCACACGTATGTGTGTTCGATTGCAAAACGGTTTACGTCGAATGAAATTACAACGATTCAAGTTGTCACGATTTACAACCATCGTAAACAAAATAACACAGCATGCGTACACGCAAAAAAAATTTTAGTTGGTGCAACCAAATAGGAACCAACTGAAAATTAAGTGATCAGAAGCGATATCTCTGTTACGAAAACTAATATTTCTGTTGTCGCAACCGAAAATATTTGTCTGAACATTCAACGATATTAGAACTCGATTGAGGCAACTGAGAACAATTGACTATTCAGAAGTGTCATAAAGGAATTTTTCTGTTCCTACAGCCGAGTTTTCGTTTGATTCCTGAGCAACCGAAAATTCGGTTGCACCAACAGAATTTTTTTTCTGTATATAGCATAAAATCGTCTCGACTAATGAGCATGTTTTACACATCATAAGGTTTTTTCGAGTTGCTTGTACTTTTTACACTTTTACTCCTAATGCCCATTGCACACTAGTGCATCTCAAACAACATAAATTTTCCACAATACGTTCTGATGACGCTTTTAGGACGGAGGGACGTCATCAAAATATTTTCAGGACGTCCTTTGAAGGTGAGCTGTTTGAAAATAGCTAATATCCAATAAGTATTTATTCGCTAATATCCAATAAGTATTTATTCGCATTAATTGAACTTTTTACACTTTCACATTTAGTGCACACTAATTCTTTAGAAGTTTTAACCTTAGTTGTGCACACCTTTTCAAAATCACATATTATGCACAGGAGGTATGTCATACCCCAGTCATTTAAAACGTTTATTGCAGACGTACAATTCGTTATTTTGTCTAAAAAAAAATTTCTGGTTATTATTCAAAGGTTCCAAAAGAAGGTCTAATAGGTTTCATTATTATTTTGCAACATAAAAAAATTTATAAAAAAATGTATTAACTAATGAAATCGAAAATTGGACTTTTTTTGATTAAAAAATGCATAAAAAATTCAATTTTTAATTTTTTTTAATAATTCTTGCGAGATTACTTTCCTGAAATACTACACTTTGAAGAAAAAATATTAGTTTACAGCGGCATTAAAAAAAGTATATTTATTTTGCTATATGAAGTCACGCGTTTTTAAAATTTAAAGACTTGCGTATTGTAAGAGATAAGCTTTTTGAGTTATTATCTCACATAATAATATTAATTAAAATTAAATTTTAAATTAATATGTAAAAGAAAATACAATATTTGAAGTAAAAATATAAATCTACATAGGCACAGTCAACGCACAAAGGCGATCGATGCTTGTTACACATAGGCCGTTCGCACGATGGGCATCCATATTTAGTCTTTGAATCTGATTTTCTCGGGCAAAGTGAACATCGATGGTATTTTTCGTAATTATTTATCTCGAGCGTCATTGGTTTGTCCTTCGAAATGCCAAGAATTCCTGCGATCCCCAATTTCAACTCTTGATAAAGAGAAACTATCGTGTACCTCTCTTGTATATGATCTTTTGCTAGGTGATTACAGATGCCTTGCAAACAGTATTGGGCGGTAACTTTCATATTATTATTTTCATTGTGAAATTTGCATTTTAGCAAAATTCTAGCATTTACTGCTGCTTGGTCCAACATCCCGAAGAAAATTCTCACTGGCCAGCGACTTGTTTTCCGAGTAACGGTAAAAGCATGGCACAGTTTATCGAACGTGTCTGTACCGCCCTTAGTTTTATTGTAATGATTATTGCTGGTTTTCTATTGGAATCCACTTGAGAAAAAAAAAGAATTCTCTCCCACTATTACTCATACTATTTAAATACTAACAAGCAAAAAAAAAACGAAAAAATAAAAGTTAAAATTATTCATGAAATTATACGTACTGTGCACATGGGGTATCTCACACCCCAGAATCTCGGAACAACTTTTCACCACTGCCAAAAGCAAACTAAAGCCGGACAGGCAAAACTATGTATAGGACGTTAAAGTGTTATCCTTTGACTACAGGTACTTGGCAGCACAGGTCCCGATTCACATTATACGTATAAGAAAAACGCGTTTGAAAATGCGCTGGGGTATGTTTTACCCCTCGTGCACAACTAAGGTTAAAAATGACGTTATGGTTTCCGTTCGTATTACGAGTGTAAATGCAACTCTGATACACTTTTTACACTTGGTCCCGAGCAAGAATCTAGGAATAGATTGAATCTAGGAACTTTATCCTAGATTTTCATTGATTGTAATGTTCTTATGCTACATGCAGCTGTGTCATTTGTGTGCTGATGTTTATGCTCAGTAATCGTTTATAACAGAAGTCTACGCGACGGTGCAAGACAGGTCAATAAATTTGGAAAGGAGAATTTATTTGGAAGAGAAAATTATTATTTTCGAATGATTTTGGTATATTTGACGAAGTAAAGTAACGTGACGGTGTGATGAATGCGTGTGAGCAGTGGGTCTCAATTGTGGCAAGCAAAAGCGCTGCAACTTCATTCGATAAAAAGTGTACAAACCGTTTTGCGTGCGGACACATGTTGCAAATTCGCGTAAAACGTGATAAATTCTTTTACAATTCAATTTCTCATTCGTTAAATTTCATTTTATGCATTTTACTGGCCGAGCGCGCCCACAGATCGGTACGAAATTATTCATTGACAGGGATAAATATCGAAGAACAAGTGAATACGCGCCGATAATACGAAACGATATGAGGTATCGCGAAATCCCACGTAGTCGCTGCCGCGCGCCGAAAATAACTCACGACGATAACGTTGTAATAATGTGTAAGTAAGGATTATCCCTCCATTTCGCAATTCGAGCACGAATGCCTCTCGGTGCATTACCGTGTCGTGAGAATTATCGTGTGACAGAATTCACGAAATCTCATCACCGCGACACTATGATAAACGCTCCCGCCTTGACACGTTCGCAAATCCGTCCCAAATTAAATGGAAATTATTCCACTCGCGCGCGCGATGTGTATAACGCCCGCGTGTAATAACCCGAGATTGTTACGGCACGATCTATTTATGTCGTCAAAATTTTGCTGACAGAAAAAGACGGGCGAAAGGGGAAGAGAAAGGATTGTTTATCCCGGGATTTTTCACTTTAGCCGATAATACGCCGCCTGTTTTTGTCTCACCCTTCGCGACTCGCGCCTCACCCTCCCTCCCTTGCTCGCGCGCGCCACATCTGCACGATTGCTCCACTCTGACTCATAATTACACGCGACAACGTGCATTAGCGTTGAAGCTGCTGACACATTTGAGGATCGGCAGTTCACCGCGAGTGTGTAGTTGGCCGCACTCAATCGCAATAATGCGTTTGCGGAGGGTTGCGACGTGAAACAGAAAGAAAGAGAGAGAAAGCGACATGGGGTGGCGACAAGCCGAAGGGTCAGGCTCTGAGTAGAGGCTTCCATTAGGATTTACGTCCGTGAAACAACCTTCCCCTCTTCCTCTCGTCACGAGATAACGCGTAATCGTCGTGACATATGTTTACTTCTGCCCGCACAGCCGGTTTCAACCCTTTCGTGCGAATCACGCACACATATCCGCAAAAAAATACTTTGGGATCTAATTGGAATCCAGTTTTCCACAATAATCATAGGTTTTAGATGGGAAATCTGTGCAGGATCTGGTTAGAAGTGTAATGTTTTAAACATGTGAATCTAAGTGGGAAACACACAGTAGATTGCATTTGATCAACGTTTTGCCAAAGATTTTTTCTAGTTTATATTTTGAATTAAAATTGAGCAAAATGTATGAAATATTTTGAGTATTTATTCGTTACAAGTATATATATGTACACACATACTTGTAAAGAGTATAAATAATCAAAGTGCAAATATTTTGCTCGAGGAATTTGCATAAAATATATGAATATTTAAAGCGAAACAATATATTTCCATTTTAGAATGAGAGAGAAACAGAAAGTAAAAAATTATAAATAAAAAATATATATACATTATATATATATCTTTTTTACTTTGAAATATCTCTCTCTATATACGAGGGTGGTCTGAAAAGTTTCCGACCTCAACGTGAAGATAGCAGCACTTGTAAATAAAAGCTAGTGAATTTCGTTGTTCATCTGTTGACAGTTACTCACCGAAGTTTCAGCCATTTTGGACTCGCAGTTGTTATGTAACAGTCGTTTGAGTAAGTTGATGTGAGTGTTTTTGTGAAAATGGACAAAATCGAGTATCGAGCTGTCATTAAATATTTGTTTTTGAAAGGCAATACGCCTACGCAAATCAAAGATGAGTTGGATTCTGTGTATGGGGACTCTGCACCATCATTTAC
>NW_022639453.1:1392784-1396087 GCF_010583005.1 Odontomachus brunneus
CAGAGATTTTCGTCAAATGAAGAGGCAATCACCTTCGTGAACAATTATTTTGCAGAGAAAAACGCCGAGTACTATTTCGACGGGTTACAGAGATGGGAGCATCGCTGGGAGAAGTGTGTAGATTTACAAGGAGACTATGTTGAAAAATAAAAAACAATTTTCAGAAAAAATGACTTGTATCTTTGTTAGGTCGGAAACTTTTCAGACCACCCTCGTATATGTATTATTTTACGTTTTAACATGGAATAATATAAGCCAGAGAAAACACATTGTCTTTATTGCATTAACGAAACTGATGCAGAAAACATTAATGAAAGCTCGAGTTTCCTTAATATTTCCGTTCTAATTCTAGACAGAGAACTCATATTTGAGGCCAGAATGGGATTCCCAATTGGTATCGTAGTGGGATAATCTATTTTGGGACAAAGTTGGGCATTCTGATTGGGATCTAAGCTGCGCGCATTTGGGTAAATACCAAGAAATTTCTATGCAGGCAAATCGCAATTGTTAAAGAAACATCGCGCCTTTATCGCCAGGCGCGTTCGCAGCGCTTTGCGCAGCGGAACGAGAAAGAAATACCGTAAATAACAACAACGCGGCACAAACAGAACAACACGCGACACCCATTGCGCGCGCAATATGGAAGCTTAACGTGGATATTCTCCGATATTTAAATATGACCACGCACGGGGACAAAAATACGCGTTCGTCTCGCAAATTGTGACATACACCCGCAAAGGTATTACGCCCGCGCGCGTATTTTTTAACGTTGTCGTTACCAGGGAAGTTTATTTACGTGCCCGCGAAAATTTAATTGGCCGCTTCGAAAGAGTCGGCAATAAAGCACGACGCAATTCACGGGTCGACATTAATTGCCGCGGTTAGTAATGTTACGAATCTAGTTTGACCCCCGCCTCTCCGTCCCTCTGCGCCCGTCCAAACCACCCTTCTCCTCCTCCTTCTCCTCCCTCTGTCCATTCGCGCCCCGCGAGCTTTGGCGACGTGGTATTGATTTTTAATCACGACGCTCGCGCATTCATTTACATACGCGCTCCATCGCGATTTATTAATTTTACATAGCGGATTAGCGGATTGACTAGCGAGTCTATGAAAGCGGGACGAAATTCATAATTGCGATTAATATTGTCAGACCCCGTTATGTCGCAGCTTTACGCGTAATTGCACGCGACGGCACGGCGCGACGATAAAGCGGGATATCGCGAAATGAAGGCGCGTAGGATCAACAGGATGAAACACTAAAAAAAAACGACTTTATTCTTAGCACAAGCCTCGTGTACTATATGGCCTCGAGAGAATTTCTATGAAATCAACAGGACGAACTTTATAACTTCACTAAGAATGTGTGAGCTTATATTTGTATGATAAAATAATTATCCGAGTATTGTTCGCATCGTTCATGGTCGCGTCGATTCAACCGGTCGATTTCGTGCGCCTCACGGAGACGCGAATATATTCCCGGTTCGGCATTGAGCTCGTATTGCGAGCGAATTTCGCGGCGGTCTTTGATAGATCGTACCTAATAAATTCTATTATTGCGCCCCGCGACGATAGGGGCTATCGGAGCTCGTGCAAAATGAGCTTTCAATCCTCTTACCACGTAGCTATTACGACGTGCTCTCAGAAGTCGCGTCGAATTTCTATGATCGCTTCGTTCCGCAACCGCGGTCGATAATTATCGAGCGGAGGCTTAACGGATCGCGCTTCATTTCGCTCTCTGTGAATTCAGTCTCGTTGCGAATTTCGCATTCGCGGAGCCCCGACTGATTCACCCGAACTTATACGCGGACTGGTATTCCGCTCGTTCAACGAATGTCCTGTCTCTCAGGCTCTCCGAGGAGAGCGCATCCTCGGCCTAAAATCGACGCTTCTCCGAAGCACGACTTTTTAAATCGCGTTCGCGACGTCTTGCCGAACTGGGAAATCTCTCGTCGACGAGCGACTTCATCCAACAGGAATCAATATAGCCGCCGCTCATCCCGAGAAGCGAGGTCCAGCCGAGGACGTCGACGTCGTCGTTTCTCTTCCTTCCCACACCCTCCTCCCCCTCTTTCTCCCCTCGACTATTCTCTCACGTCTCACGAGGACTTTCAGGCGGACTTCCTCCCAAATGGACGGAACGACGGAGCGACACCGGCGTGGACGTGATTGGGCGCTTCAGGTGCGATGCGAGATTGATACGAGAAGCTGTTGAGATTGATTTCCACGTTGGAGGAGAACGGAGAACGGTCGGAGGTCCCCTAAGGACCAGTGCGCCCCTTCCCACCCATCCCACCCGGCCTAGCGAAGCTCCATGACCACCGCAAGCTTCCCTTCATCTTGGACGAAAATAAGTCCGAGAAAGAGGACCGACTCCCGTGGGAAATGTAGTCATCTGCGTCGGGAAATATCGGGATACCCGAGGGTAGTTTCCTATGGCATTCGCAGGTCTGTCCGAAGAGGCACGAGATCGTAGCGCACGACTGACTCAAGTGGAAATTTTGACTCTACATTAACCGGGCAAATTCTGCCGAACTTGAAGGAGCATTGGAGAATCTCGCGATATAACGCTACACGAGCTATTGTCCTAACCGTGATACCACACTGAAAAAAAATACTTGAAAATTTACTTGTGGGACATAAAGTTTACTTCTGTGAGATAAAGTTTATTTCTGCGAACAAAATGAAGTTTTCTGTGAACAAACTTTGTACCTCCCACAAATAAATCTTGAAACACTTTTTTCTCAGTGTACACAAAGAGAAAAACATATCTGTAGAATTTAAAATATTTATTCGATAGATACTAATAACATTTGAATCTGAATTTTTTTTTATTAAATAGAATAAATAATTGCTTTTATGAAAAATAACAATGTTTCAGAAAAGAAATTCTTTTCTCAAATGAATTGTAAAAATATACATTGATAAAAAAAAACTATTTCACAGAAATAAATCTTATACTTTACAAGCAAATTTTCAAATATTTTTTCTCAGTGTGTGTATGTGTATCAGTATAAATAGGTAATTCGAACTCATCAAATAAATATTTGCCATTTTCTAGATATTTGTTCCAACAATGTATAAATAACGTCGTATCATGAGCTCTCAGTATTTATTTCTTAATTATTTAGGGTTAGATTATTTCAATATTCTATTTATATTTGTATTTGATCTTTATCATTTGTGAACCTATTCTACAAAGGTATGATAACTATAAGAATAATTTTGATTTCTTTATTTTTTCTCTAATTGTTTTTTTTTTTTTTTTTTTTTTTTTTTTTTTTTTTTTTTTTTTTTTTTTTTTTT
>NW_022639453.1:1396097-1400250 GCF_010583005.1 Odontomachus brunneus
TTTTTTTTTTTTTTTTTTTTTTTTTTTTTTCAATAAATACCTAATATCAGAAAATATAACAAAATTTGTTATCAATATTTCTTCTAAACTTAAAATGATTATAGATTATTTATACATTATATTTTTCATATATTAGATTCTGTTATTATATTTTGCATGTAAAAGTAAATTTTTATAGAAAATTTTATTATTAAATTTTATTATTAAATTTTTATAGAAAATTTTATTATTAAATTTTTATAGAAAATTTTATTATTAAATTTTTTATATAGAAAATTTATACATTTAGAAAAATACTTGAAAATTTATTCTTGGAATATAAAGTTTATTTCTGTGAAATAATTCGTTATTATTTATATAATTTAGTTGTATAATGCGTAGTAAAATCTGTAATCATTTTAAACTTATATAAGGAATATTAATAACAAATTGTAATATTTTCTGAAATTATGCATTTATTGAAAAGAACAATTAGAGAAAATTAATGAAGAAATCAGAATTATTATAATTTTCATACTTTTGTACACTGAGAAGAAAACATCTGAAAAATGAAAAATGTTTATTCGGTGGATACTAATAACATATTTACTTGAACCTAAATTCTTTTGTTTAAATAGAATAAATAATTACTTTCATGAAAATGTATATATACTCTCATTCGAAAGAAATTTTTTCTCAAAGTAAAAACTGCGTACTGATATAAAGTAAATTTTATTTCACGGAAATAAATCTCATATTTTACATGTAAATTTTACAATATTTTTTTCTCAGTATATATTAATATAAGTAAATAATTTGTACCCACTGAATAAATGTCTCTTATTTTCTAGATATTTTTTTTTACAGTGTATAAATGACACCGTACCGTCATATTGAGTTCTCAATATTCATTTCAAAATTAAATTGTATCAAATAAGTACATCGTATCGCTATGTTTAGTTATCAGTATTTATTTTACAATTATCTAACATTAGATTATCTCAGTATTGCATCTAATCTGTATTATTGCGAAGCTGTACTAGATTTGATCGCTGGTTTAAATTACGGGTGTCTTTATTCTCAGCTCGTCAATGCCCGTTAAACCGGGAAATCTGCTGTGTAACGAATTTCTTACCTTGAAGTATATGATGTATCGCCGCCTACGACTCGACATCCTGCTTCATCCATCTCGGCTTCCTGAATCCAGGCTGCTTCATCTCGGCACTCCGGATACTCACTCGGGCGCTCGTTCGGACACTGATGCTCTCGTGGATACGATTTGAATGGAGATATGCGTATTATTTCACACGACACCGACGCGCGCGCCATAGTCTCGGCGGATATGACGTAAGGTAAAAGTACCAATGTCTGAACACGTTTGTACTTAAGTATGTACCTAATTCTGGACATTCTTGTTGTTTTGATTTTAAATACGAATATATCAACTTTAAATATGAATTCTTAATTTTCAAATATAAAATATTTGTATATATATTCAATATATATATATATATATATATATATATATATATATATATATATATATTCTATATTGAAAGTTTGAATATTTCAATATTTTAAAACTAAAATAACAAACATGTAGAATAACAAACATCCAGAATTAGGTACATGCTACATACATGTCCAGTGCTGGGATTCTGTAACTCGTTATTGGACAGTCGTTATTGGTTAACGGCAGTTTCGTTATCATTGCGCAGCTTTTCTACGATATACAAAAGCTGCGCAACGATAACGAAACTATCGTTAACTCCAAGAACGAGTTACAGAATCCCAGCACAGGCATTGGTACTTTTATCTTATGACGATTTTATGACGAGATGGTCGACGTCCGTTCCACTACAATTTGTCTACTAGAGTTCTCTTTAACTGCACCTCGTTGAACTTGCTACACTGGAAATAAGAAGTGTAGCATATTACGCATACAGAATCAAGTACACATGTGTTCTACACTTGCTAATTTATTATGCATATATTCAAATTCAATAGGAAAGAGGGATAAAGACCGAGATTGCAGGAGGGTGCAGTAAGTGCAGCTAAAGAGAACATAGCGCGCAGTCCGCCGCGCTCGGTGCGGACGTGACGTCGCGTCACGTGCGACTTGTTCGAATCACTCGACGAGAATTGCAATGAACATACCGATAAACACACATTCCGCAACACACGCGTCGCTCCACGGTTCGAGATGTACTGCGACATTGACTGGAGAAGTATGTGCGCGACGCCCGCGAGCGATCAAAACAATCGGCAAGACGTACAGTCGTGCGCGCAAGTCGTTAACCGTCCTCGACCGACAACTCTCGCGTTCAACGGCCGAGGGATAGCAAAAACTGTGTTGTCATACATCGCGAGACGCTTCGGCGCTGAAAAAACTACTCACACGTCGCGCGCGCGCGCACGTCGCGTACAGTTCCGGCTTATTACGTCTCGAGTCGGCGAGTGATTAACATACCGCGACGTGTCGTGCGTGTTTCGTTGCTTTGGTTGCAATTTCCGTCGTGTGATTAAGATATTCAGCTGCTCCCGCAGTATTTAATCGGTGTCTCATCGGCGTCGTATTAATCAATATCGCGTTGATTAATATACGTTACTTAACCTAACCTAATCTCAAATCGTATTGATTATACTACGCGCGCGTCGGTGTAATGTTAGTGTTACAAGTGAGTGTATGGCCTGCTACGACGGAGCAATCAGGAGCCAGGATGAAAGGCGCAGGATGTTGGGACGTGGACAGAGTGAGAAGTGATGCATCATGTATGTTCAGGTGTGTAAAAAATTATTTATTATTCAGATGATTTCTCACCTGTAGTCTTCAACGGACATTTGACGAATCGAAAATAAAGAGATACTCGAGTCACGAAGAACGGGAGAAAATATCGACGTAAATATGTCTTGGAAATGATCGGAAAACGATATCAGCGAATAAGAGTAATAGAGAGATTCTATTTGCGTTCGACTAGAAAGATTAACGTGATAATTGCTGATACATCCCAGACGATGTACTTGAAGTAGATCTGGTTAATAAATAACTCAGCGGCCGATAAATTAGCGGTGATACATTTAACACATATAAAGTATAAATAATATATCTAGAGTTTCTATTCGCGCGTGAGCATTATTATTAGATTTGTTCTTCCTCTTGAGAAAGGTAAATTTACTTGAAGAGGACAGATAGATTTTGCTTCTAAATCTAAACCAAACACTAAAGTGTTGACATCATGATGCGTACATAGTGAGAGAAAAGATATCTAAAAATAATTATATAATAAATAAATAAATATATATATATATATATATATATATATATATATAATATAGTAAAATATGTATAAATATATAAAATGCATGTATATATTATTTAGATAAATGAAAAATATTTATTTAGTGAGTGCTACATGGAGAAAAAAGCTGTTATATCAATATAAATAGCCAACATTACCTTAATTAAAGTAAATCTTCTTGATTCAACAGTAATACTATAGAAATTAATACATCATATGTTAAGTTTGTTTTTTTAACTGAACTGTCTGAAGTGCATACTATATTGGTGCAATAAGTTAGAATGAGAAAAAGTCTGTTTTTTTTAGCTAAACTGTTTAAATTGGTGCACATTGATACAATAAGTTAGAATGAGACAAATATATCTTGTTTCACTTTAACTTATTGCACCAATTCAGGTAGTTTAACTAAAAAGAACATATCTAAACATATTTTGTTTCACTCCAATTTATTGCACAATCTGCATCAGTTTAGGCAGTTTAACTAAAAAGAATAGATTGTTACGATGATTCAAATATTAGTTTCAATGGCATTACTGTTAAATCAAGAAAATTTACTTTAATTAAAGCAACGTTGGCAATTTCTATTGATACAACAATGTTTTATTTTCTGTATAATAACATATTTACTCAAATTGAATTTATTTATTATTTTATTATATTTATTATTTATGTTAATATTTTTATTTCATATTAATGTTTATACACATACGTTAGTATGTATATATATATATATTTATTATTTTAACTACATAGCCAAGAAGGGATTTGGTTTACAAAAATCTCTTTATCCATACTGATCCTTCCATACCCCTGTTTCTTTCATACAACTAGTACTTTCTCTCTCTCTCTCTCTCTCTCTCTCTCTCTCTCTCTCT
>NW_022639453.1:1404172-1413379 GCF_010583005.1 Odontomachus brunneus
CTCTCTCTCTCTCTCTCTCTCTCATCCTAATATCACAAACTTTAATTAAACTCCATCCTACAATGCCTTTTCATTCCCTAACTTATCTCTATATCACTTACATCACCTCATAATCTTTTTCTACCTAAATCTATTTCACCTATTACCTTTTATAAGGTGCCCAGATTTCCCAGCCCTGAATTCGGGTCATTTTATAAATGTGAAGCGCAGGGAGGGGGTAAAAAGATCTGAAAATTATTTGACAATCATTGAAAATGATGACAACTCGGTGTCCCGAATAGCACTCGAAAAAAATCGGGACGTCTGATCATCTTAACTGTATGTGTCGAGAAGGGAGAAAATTACTCCGTAATAATATACTTACGATATGTCGACCGCACGTCCTTGTTTTCGGCACTCTAATACTTATTTCTGCAGGACACAAGCCAAAGACGTATGGAATACGGAACGTTGTGTCCATGGCAGTTGCTCGGCATGAAAAGATCGCAGACGCGCGCGCTGTCAATCACGTACACCAAAAGTTTATTAGCGCGCCGAAAGTGCCAAAAGTGCACGAATGTGAACGCGCCAGTGATGCGAACGAGATCGCGCGTCTACAACGACGCGATCTGTATGGCGGATGCCTTAACCACTTGCTTGAACTACTAACCACTCTAGACCAATCGCGTTCGTTTCGCACTACGAAGTTGTCATCGTGGTTATTCTATCTAGGCGTTGGTAATGAATCGCGCGAAATGCTCGATCTTTTCGCGCCAAGCAGCAGCCATAGGCACACATCGATCCACATCGCTCCGTGTTTCTCGCGTCTTTTATCGGTCGAGTGTGAGTCTCGCGCGTTAATAAGTCTCAGGAGTGTCGAGAATAGCGATGTGCGATCGCCGGAGTGTATCGTGAAGACGTCATTTGTAAGTAATCTTCTCGTTTCTCCTCGCGGTATATGTAAAGTGACCAGATTTCCCAGTCCTGAATTTGGGACACTTCATAAATATGTGAAGCGGGGGGAAGGGGAAAAATCCGAAAATTACTTGACAATCATTGAAAATGATGACAAATCGGTGTCCCGAATAGCACTCGAAAAAATTCGGGACAAAGAGTGAAAAATCGGGACGTCTGGTCACCTCTATTACTATTCAAATTTACCATTACACATTTTCTATTCCTTTTTCTCTGTAATCTGCTATCATCTTATATCAATTTCTTCTTATCCATATCCACAACTTTCTTTTTCTTTCTTCTCTTTGATCTTTTTTAATCTCTTGTCCCTTTCTCTCTAAATTTTTTTCTCATATGTCATCGTTCTAATCCCTTACCTTTAATTTATTCATCCCAAGTCCCTTTTTTATCACATATCTTAGTGTGCAAAAGTCTAGATTAAATAACCATCTTATATAATCCATCATAATATATATTTTGTAATTCTTTTTTCTCTTCTTATCTTCACATTTCTACCCTTTAAGATATAACACTTTATACCAAATACCTGGAGAGAATGTTTATATTAATATAAATTTGTAATTTATTTTCTTATTTAAATGGAATAAACAAATTTTTTTATAAGAAGCTAAGATTTCAAGAAAACGTAATTTATCTTATGCACGGGAAAAAAGGTTTGATTGAATTAACGAAATATCTGGTCGAATATGAACGATCCAGAAATTCCGATTGAAGTAACCTGAATTCTGTTTAAGTTAACAAGATTTTTGGTTGACTTAAACAGAATTCGGGTTATTTCAGTCGGAATTTTTGGATCGTTCATATTCGGCCAGATATTTGGTCAACCAAACCTTTTTTCCCGTGTGTGAAAAATATTTTGTACATTAGCATAAGTGAATTGCATAATTTTTTAATGATTTTTCATTAAAATGAAATGATGAATGATAATTTTTAATGATTATTTCTTAGATATTTTCTTTCATACACGGTATATCGAACATATAGATGTGGAGGCGTCGGGATTCGCGTCGAGTATCTCGCCGATTTCGTCCGCTGACGAAACATGTGCGCGAATTCGCACGAGCCAGTCGCGGAAATAGTGCAGACTGTGTCCGCTTCACTCGCGGCAATTTACTTGATCGACACGTACGTGGGTGGCTGTTGTGGTGCTCGCTCGTCGAGAGAGATTTATGGGGGGTCCGTTCGCCGTTTAATATTCGGTCTCATTTAACCTGCGACGAAGTCGTTGAAAATACGGTGTGTCTAACGGTAGAACGTCGCGCGGGACGTCCGTGAGCGGTTAACCAGCGAACGAGTGAACGAACGAGGGTGGCCGCGGAGTCGACGATTATTGCGAGCGACGTGGCCGGGTTCCCAGGCCGCTGATCGATGCGTACGCGAGTTGTTATTACTACTGTTTACCAATTAGGCGGCGCGCAATTATAATTGGTAATTGCAGGAGCTTGCGAACCGCATCGGCCGCGACGCCACAATCGTCCCGGCGCGACGCGACGCTACCCGTCCTCGTCATCCATCCGCGAACCACTGCACTGACGCTGCGTACGCTACGTTAATTTTAAACTACATCACACGCCGAAAACAGAAGTGTCCATGTGCTTTCTCTCTCTTTCCCCCCCCCCTCTCTCTCTCTCTCTCGTGCGCGCGCGGACAATACGCCATCCACTGCCGATCCAATTTTCGCCGGCCGTTAAAGAGTCCTGACGGAGATGCGTCGCGTCCAAATTTATTTCTGTCCCGCGTGCGGTCTCTTCCTTCGATGGTGAAACACACGGGATAATGCCCCTTTCCCTCCCTTTCCCTCGCGCGCTCTAATGAAGTTTGATACGCGCGTTTGATTACAAATCGAGCGGTGGGATGTTAAATACTCCGTGACGTGCGCGAGCGAATTAGAAGGGATTGATGGGAGACCGGGGGAAGTAGATTATTTCGACGTTGTACCGTTACACAAATGATACATTTCAGCTGTGTAAAGAGTAAACGAAAAGTATATCTTCAGCATGCATTTAATGAAATATTATTTCGTTCCGTGACTTGTTGGGGAAGAGAGAACATTTTTCTCTCTAATTTCCCGACGTGAAATCTCACTCAAAACACGAGCGAAAAGTCGCGGTATTTTCACCTGAGGTGATAGCAAAGATACCACCACTCGAGATAACAAGAGCGGACGTTTCGCTCAAGCTTAGAGTGGATTCTGACTCTATATGAGTTAATGTTTCACTCGATTAGGGGAGATACGTTCTTGCGACGGAGATTTGCAGTGTTATATTTATAACTGAACCTGAGTAGTTGTAAATATAGCATTTCATTAAAGAATACACTGCTTGTACCTTAGAGAGCAGACTTGCGCTACTTTGGAATTTTCCCAGACCTTTTACGAAATTGGTGAGCAATCAAATATTCGTTCAGGTCTTACAGACCTATAATATTGTATTTTGAGAGTTAACCTGAATAATCAGCTGTCTAAGGACGATTTTATCTCAATTTCGATCACATACTTGAACTCGTTGGATTGTAGATTTTATAATATCTGAGCACTTTCTCAAAAAAATCCAAATACGACAATCGCGAGGATAATAGGCAAGAGAATCTCGACGCGAAACAAGCGATGCTTAACGTGGAGTATCGCTCGTTTTCAGCTCGGCGGAAGGGCCACGTGCGCTTCGAGAAAAATCGCTGCGGCGCACCCGGGAAATATATACGGCCGATTCCCGTGGCGAACAGAGTCGGGGGATAAAGAATAGACTTCGTTTCTCCGTCAGCGTCACCGTGCAGATCCGATATAACGATAGCGACAAGTTAAAGAGGATACCGAAAGGATTTCGGGGTCGTGCCGATTGAGCACGAAGGTTACGAGAGGTTAGGCAGCCCCAAACCGGAAAACTGATTCCTCGCCCCCGTATCTGCAGTTTGGCCGAGTGGTCCGACCTCTCATAGATTTTTCTTGCAAATGGATTTTCTTTGGGGCGGCCGTCGCGCGCGCGCTGAACGGAAGCTTCCTTCGCGAGCAGAATCGATAGTCGTGAGAGAAGGAAACGCGGATAAGATCGGCGCGAGAGACGCAAGATCCGAATAACAGGGTGAAGGGGATAGAGGCGGGATGAAAGGGAGGAGAGGAAGAACGTGTCTCTCCGCGTATTTGGCGTTATTGAAACAAAACTTCTTTCTTTGAGATTTATCTCCTGAGCGAAACTCACTCGCGTTTCGTTTCTCTCGATTTTTGTCGTGGGTGACTCGCGTCGCCGCAGGTAGCAGGATACAGAAACTGCCCCGTGTGAAGGCTGCCGCGAGCTTCTTTGATTGTGACCGATTGTAACTTGATTTTCTTCAAAAATCGCTGGCGGAAATTAAAGATCGTGGAAAAAATCGATAACCAGGTGTAGTGGAAGGCGCCGTTCTTTCGCTGCTTATCTTGATGAGATTAATCGTCCATTTAAGGCTCCTGGCCCCTCGCATTGTCTATCTCTTTTTAATGACGTCAGAAGCGAAAAAATGTATGCTAAAAATTCTTGCGAAATACATTAAAATAAAAATATACATCCATAAAGTAATATTTGCAATCAATTAAACAAATTTGTAAGATATTGCGTGCATTCCCCTTTTCTCTAACTATCAATAATTTGTCGTAAATTAACGCGACGTACAATTCATCTTCTTCAACCTATTTCTTTGCCTATTTTTATTCAGATTAATTTACAATAAATTATTGATTGTTAGAGCAAAAGGGGAGTGCACGGAATATCTTACAAATTTGTTTAATCGATTGCAAGTGTTACTTTATGGATATATATTTTTATTTCGATTGTAATTCATATTTGTATTTCGTAAGAATTTTTAGCATGCATTTTCTCGCTTCTGACGTTATTAAGAAGAAATAGATATTGCGAGGGGCCAGAGGCCTTAAAGGAAACATTTTGGGAACACGTTTCTCTGCTCCTTTAACAATTTTTTTTACAGTTTTTTAAAGTAATTTTCGCGTTTTTAAAGGTATATTTTTGAAAATGACGTCAAGTGTGCGTATCTCGCTTCTTAGCACCGTCTTCTGAAGGACAATTGAGTTAATGTAATTTTGCTCTCTCAGTGACTAGAATCTTTAAAATAATTACGTGTCATCGATTCGCGTCGAGAATCGATATCTGATCGCGCCGCGAAACGTGAAAGGCAAAGTGGATATGCAAGCAGCCGCGTCGTATCTCCATTCATCTGCATACGAGCGACGAAGTTCCTCCTTGAAGGGCAATAGAGAGAGAGCATCGTCCACTGGAATATCCGTCGCGCGCTCGCAGGTGTCTCGCACCTTTGACACCGGAATTATTGTGCTTTGGCGCTCTGAATTCCGTAGTCTCGGATCTTTAATTCCGAATCCCGAGTCTCCTCTCCGATTCCTCCGGATTGGAGGATATGTGATGATTCGACTCGGGTATAAAGAGAATTTATAATTGTACGAAGAGGATTTTATAGTAAAAGTTGCTATGTGAAATATTGCAGTCGATTAATAGATAGATTAATCTACAGTACTTCCCGAGTCGAAATTTTGATCCTATATTGAATCTTAAATTCTACCGCAGTAGGAGCTAAGATGGCGAAGTAGATTTAATTCTAATGATATAATTTACTCCTACTTTGACCCTGATGATGTCTGAAATTTCCGTTTTCGCTTTCTTTAATGTCAAAATATATTGTATAATAGTTAGATAATAATATAATAGTTTAGATTATAATATAATAGTTAGATCTTAGAAAGCAAAGTAGATTTAGTTGCGAACCTCTATTGAAGCTTTAGCTTCTACATAGAATATATATATTTTATAGAAATATTTAAAAATTTTAATAAATAACAAAACAAACGCCAAATAGCATACAAAATATATATTTTATTTGTTGCATATATTTCAGACATCATCAAGGTCAAAGTAGGAATAAATTAAACCTACTTTGCTATCTTAGCTCCTACTACGATGTAGAATTCAAGGTTCAATATAGGTTCAAAATTTCGACTCGGAAATGAGCGTCAAAATAGGTTTCACCTAAGTTGTAGATTATCTACCCGAGCCGAAATTTTGATGCTACTTTGACGCTCTTAAGGATAGTTTGCGTCTACTTAAATGGTTTATAGGTAAAACCTACTTTGACGATATTGATATTCATTAACTTCTCTTTTGAACCTTTAACTATATCTTGTCAAAATTTTAACGTTACTTTGTCGCTTTTAAAAATAGTTTGAGCCTATTTAGATAATCTACAACCTAAGTGAAATCTATTTTGACGATATTGACACTCATTTTCGAGTTAAAATTTTGATTCTATGTTGAACCTTGAAATTCTACACTGCAATAGAAGCTAAGATAGCAAAGTAGATTTAATTCTAATGATATAATTTACTCCTACTTTGATCCTGATGTCTGAAATATATGCAACAGATAAAATGTATATTTTGTATGCTATTTGACGTTTCTGTTTTGTTATTTATTAATATTTTTTTTAATATTTCTATAAAATATATTCTATAAAATACATATATTCTATGTAGGAACTAAAGCTTCAATAGAGGTTCGCAACTAAACCTACTTTGCTTCCTAAGATCCTACTGTTATACAATCTAATGCTAAAGAAAGCGGAAATTTCAGACATCATCAGAATCAAAGTAGGGATAAATTATATTATTAGAATTAAATCTACTTTGCTATCTTAGTTCCTACTGCGGTACAGAATTTAAGGTTCAACATAGGGTCAAAATTTTGACTCGGCTAAGTAGGCTCAAACTATTTTTAAGAGCGTCAAAATAGCGTCAAAATTTTGACATGGTAGAGTTAAAGGTTCAAAGGAGAAGTTAATGAGTATCAATATCGTCAAAGTAGGTTTTACCTACACTATAAACCTTCTAAGTAGGCGCAAACTATTCTTAAGAGTGTCAAAGTAATATCAAAATTTCGTCTCGGATTGACTCTATATCCTTTCATTTTATATATATACTATATATATAACTTTTATATATATAATGGTATATATATTTTATATATACCATTTATATTTTAGGTATTAAAATGTTAAAAAATTTTAAAAAATTGTTACTTTCTAAAATTGACAAAATAGAGACCTTACTGAAAAATCTATTCCCGCACTATCAGAAACATAGTAAAATTGAAAAAAAATTTCTACGAGAGAAAAGCTATGATATTCCCTCCGTGTGTTTTAAATAAAGTACCGGTTAGTGATGAAATAAAACACATTTTCCCAAAGTTTCATATGCGACCGCGCGAAAAGTTCGCACATTCTCACGCACTCTGCTAATCCTTCGCGCTCGAAACGACAAATGGCGATGATGGAATCGTGTCCACGTGCCTCCACCTCCCGTGAGGTCGCACGGCGAAAGTCGTGCTTCTTGCTCCTTTGACACCGAAGTCATCCTATACCCTTGTGTGCTCTGCCGCTCTCGGGTGCAACGGAGGATGGCTATCCGACGGCAACAGCCGAGCTTACTCCTTTCGGTACCGCCTTTCTCGGCGGCGTAGGGTCAAAGGCGAGTCAAGGGTTAACGCACCCTGCAACCGGGCGCATCACTACTCTCTCGGCACAGACGTTAACCTTTCCCCAAATCTCTTCCCCCGTGTAGTCTCCGCTGGCCCGGCGTTCTGCTTTGAGCCTGAGATTGTTCTACGATTGGCTGCGACCGAGGGAGCTCTCTCTCTCTCTCTCTCTCTGTCGCTTTCTCTCGCTCTCTCGTCTGGCTTTGTCCGAACATTATCCCGGTGGATCTGCGCGGATATGCTACGTCATGATACTCGTGACAATGGATTGTAACGGGCGTTCGGCGGGACGTGATGGGCGCGTGTAACGAGGGCCGATAATGTCATCGCGCTCGCGAGCGCGTAGAAAATAGGGGACTCGATGTGAGTTCGATGAATAGATAAACGCGCGGTATTACGTAACCGTGGTCGCGCGAACGCGTTATCGCTCAATTTCATTGTTCTTTCTTCTTTTTTTCTCTCTCACACTCTCATTTCCTTTCACTCGCGTGAATTAATTGCCGATATAGGATTTCACAATCGGCCTCTGCGTCGGGCTATTACCAGATTGCCGAATTATCGATATCGGCCCGATGAACAATATTGGCTCAGCATTGGATTACAGTCGCATGATTACTCGCGTCCAACACCGCTAGTCAATTGAATATCTCAGAACTAAAGCTGATTATCTCTCTCTTTCTTTCTCTCTTAAATCCGCTTTCTGTAAATTTTTTAATTTTCGCTTCTTAAGTGGCGATTTTCTTAAATTAATTTTTTTTAAAGAACCATCATTTCGAAATGAAAATGTCTTCGACTCTGTTACGACGAAACGCTGGTTCTGTTGCGATGTCATCTCCTACACGTCCTTAATCGCGTCTTCATATCCGCGCGTGATGTTATGGTATATAATTTTGTCTGCAAACTCGTAAGAAATCCGGCCCGTACTTTCCGACGCGAGTGAATCCTGCTCGTCATAAAGCGGGACGTCAAAGGTTACCGCTTGGAATGTTCGCGCCGCGCCTTCATCCGTGTTCATCAGCTTGACCTGACCGACAGAAGAGAGGCCTTCACGGGAATCCGATTAATCGATATTCGCCCACGTGAAAACGCGAAAACGACTGCCGCGTGCTCGCCGCGCCGCGAATTTTATTTTCCATCCGCTCCCTCTTCCCTTCCATTTTTTTTGCACGTCGCTCTGGAACGTGCGGCACGCTCGTTGCCGCCACAAAGACGGCGCGTAATCGATATTGTGGATTTTCAGAAGGCTATAACGGGACGAGAGGGGATGGCGAAAAGCGAAAGAGGAAATCACGCAGTATGTCGGTCTGCGTTTAAGTATCTCGGAACGCATCGCGACGAGAGACGGTCGAGACTTATGCAGATGCGAAAACGCGCGTCATCAATATATATGCGTGCGAATCGTCAAATTATTCTCCACAGATTCGTAACTCCCGTGGGTCCTGGGAACACGAGGATATAAATACACGGAGCACGTACTCCCGATCGCCTGGCAATCGCGGGAATTGCGAGCGCGATGGAAAATACTTGGACAAACAAACGATGCACTTGGAACGTTAAATCGGATCCCGGAACGCGCGCGCTGTCTTAGCTTCCTAGATTCGGATCGCGGATAGGTCGTAGATATCGGAAAACACGCAATACAACGTTTGGTTTTTAATAGAAGAGGCATGGTACATATATATATATATATATATATATATATATATATATATATATATATATATATATA
>NW_022639453.1:1413389-1423213 GCF_010583005.1 Odontomachus brunneus
ATATATATATATATATATATATATACATAGGCACTCCTTTCATTTTAATACTGTTCCATTCGCCCCCATATAAATGGCACAAAATACAATAACTTGAAAATACGTGTTCATACATAATTCATGAATAATATTTCGCATACATAAATAATGTTGCGCGCGTGCATACGCGCAAGACACAAACAGTGCAAATAATCAAACGCGCATATTGTTCTTACGTAAGACGCTTTACATGATCCGTTTTACTTCGAGAAGTCTTGATGAAGCCGAGGAACTGCAGGGCGGCGACCGCTTGAGTAAACCGAGCTCTGAATCCCCGTTAAGGATAAGTTACTACGTGATGAAATGCGAGATAACACGTGCGAATTATTCAAACTAGAGGGTGGTATCTAGTTCGAGGAAGTTACCTCCACGAGGCTACGATTCCCGCGTTAGGAGGCGTGATATGAATTTCAAAGGCAACGCGCGCAGTAAGACAAATCTCAACGAGAAGAGCCGATCACGTTGAACGGGCGGGCCTGAGTACGCGAGCTTGCCTCGCGAAAACTTTTGCAAAGGATACTGCATTCGCGGATCCACGTCACGTTGCTCCTGCGCACTCTGTGTCTGACTCGCAATAGTCAGGAACGCCTGTAAAAAAAAAAAAACATTGTATCGTGTATCTAACGATATCAAAACTGACGAATCAGCGGATCCAAGTGCAGACTGATCGTGTTAGGTACGTCTAAGAATTTATTTGCGGAATAAGTTTAGAAAGAATATAGTATAAAGTTTGTTTCTGCGGATAAATTTTATACTATATTTACGCAAATAAATTTCCAAGTTTTTTTTTCTCAGTCTATGACTGTTTACTTTATAATCGCCGTCCAAGATTTGCGTGAAAAATTCAGATCTGGGTCTGGAAATAGATCGGAACTTTTGCGTTGCATCCGCACGCGACGCACTTATAACTGTTCGCATCGAACTTAGAGCTCAGAGCCAGGTATCTCACGTGAGACGAGTTTTCAGCTCAGACATGGTATGAAAACGAATCTAAGAATCTAAAAACAAGAGAAAAACACTCGATCGTCAACGAGTATGCGGTGTTAAAAACTCAACATGTAAGACTTCTCGTTAGAGGGTGCAATTAACAAACTCCAGACTCTCATTAAAGTCTCAAATATTAAATGTCCGCTAAGAGTTCCGTGATTGTCGATCGTCGACGTTGAATTGTTCGGCGGAGTGTGCTCGCGTTCTCTCCCTCTTCCTCTCTCTTTCTCGCCGGCGCAATTTTCATGTGAAACATTTTACCGGCTTCCTAACAACCGGCCGGCGATAAAGCACTCGGCACCCCTTGCGCGCGCCTTGCTTACAGTGACGTGCTTGCGTGAATCACTCGCGACGGCGGCGGCGATTAAAATCACAAGACGAACGGCCGGCCGGCCAGCCAAGCGGTGCGTGACTGTAAGTGTAATACAGGAATTAACCTGTAAACATGAGCACCGGTAGGATTGTTACCTGCAGCCAGTCGTACATATTGATCAGCTTCCTGGACTCCAAGTGTAGCTTATAAATTATACTCAGGTCGGGCAGCGTGCGCGGAATGTCGTCGTCGTTCTCCAATTTGCAGCAGTCACACTGAAATATGTATTTCCAATTAACCGCGCCGCGGACCCGCCGCTGGCTGGGAGTCGGACAGGCGCAATTTTTCAGCGGTCGCGCCGATGAATCGTTCGTATAAAGGAAGATTAAATGTCGCCGCGGAGCGGGCCGACTGCAAATCGACCGTGTTTAAAAATGAATCGCGATATTAATAGCCAAGTCCACCCGCTGTGTATACGCGTATATCACAAACCGTACGCGAGAATCGGAGAAACTTGAGAGCAGTCGAAGACAAGAGAGAGACTGGCGACGCGCGAAAGACGAGCTGGTGAAAATTAAACTCGACCAATTAGCGAATCGCGGTTGGAAAACTGTTCATCCGTTCGGCATCGCGAAATTCGAATGTTTACTCGCCGTTGCGTTGTCCCACGTAGAAAATAAATTAGGATTCAGCCCGATTTTCCACAATAATTATAGCTTCTAGGCGGAAAAGCAGGTTCTAGTTAGAAGTGTAATGTTTTAAACATGCGAGTCTAAATGGGAAACCCAGAAATTTTATTTGGTCGTTTTCCTTTGGTTTTCCCAAAGATTTCGATTCTAGAATTCATGTTTGGGACAAGAATGGGATTCTCAATTAGTATCATAATGGGATAATCAATTGTGGGATAAAGTTGGACATTTTTACTGGAATCTAACCTGTACTTGGGAAAATATTAAGAAATTTCTATGCGGGGTCCGTTTACGTTCTTTTACGTGCGAGTCGTTCGTGTGGAATATCTCCTCGTACTCACGTCCAAGTATATTTGCGGATCGCTCAATCCGGTGTGTATGACGGCCCGCAAGGAACCGCGAATGTGGTGCTTCGCCTGGTTCCCATCGCTGTAGCAGAAAATCTCGTGAGCCGTCACGCGACTCGGGTCGACCAAGTGAACGGAGAACACACGTCGGTCCAGGTAATCGATTAAGTCGTGCTGCGCCTGCTTGTAAGCGGACCGAGATTGCTGCTGACTCATTTTCAGCAATTTCTGGAAGCAGGGCACGCGGCAGTCGAGCGATTACTTCCTTTTTCCGCTCCCGTGTGCCGAGACGGTCTTCATTTCTGAACCACGGATCGCGAGCGAGCGACGAGACAATTTACGTGACTTTACGTAAAACGGTAAGACCTCGTGAATAGTGTATAAAGCGTAAGAGGAGTTGACTTTTATACAACACAGCATTTCATGAACCGCTTCTTTTGAAAGCGTTATAACTACAGTTGCGAAACAAATCGATAATTGAATATCGATGTAATAAATCAAACGAATGAATAATAATGGAATAAATAAATAAATAGTTCGTCACTTCGAAATAACACGAATTCATTTCAAATGTTTGCCTTGCCAAGAATAAATTATTCAGTTCATTAAAATAGAAACAGCTTGCGTCGCGTTAGATTTGATACGGAAACATTGCGCTAACATGCAGAGCAAAGTGTTACGTTGAGAATTCCCGCGAGGGAAGAGAATTGATAAAATCAAGAGCGCAACTGAAGGATACAACTTCGTACATACCTCTTTTAGTTGCAAACGACTGAGCTTATCATTCACCGTGACGAGTTCTGAAGGGGCTTTCGCGACGTCCAAACTAGCTTCGCGGATCGTCTCGATGCGAGTCTCGAGGTCTCTCTTTATACTTATGATGGTCGGATCGGCGGAATCGCCGACGATCTTTACGATAGACTCAAGCTTCGAAAGTAGTTCTTCCTTCGACAAAAATCCCAGTAATTTCAGGCACTCCTTGTATTCTGCCGAGTCCATGAGATTACTCGTGTAAACCGCTTTGGTGTAAACCTCCCGCAACTGAAACGATCTCGTTTATCGCACCCTCTCGCTGCTCGTGTCGTACGACATTCTCTTTTATTTTTCGCGCAATGTTCCCTCCAAATTAACACATTCGCTACCATTGTCGCACGTGTGACACACCGCATTGTCTCACTTTCAAGTTCATTTTTACTCAAATTTCTCAATTTTACTCAACATGTTCGCACTATCGACGTTAACTATATACGATAACGATACTTTTCTTGGTATATTCGCATGCAAATCCAGTTTTGTTTCTATATAATTACATGAAAACAAATATATCGTGGAAGAATTTCCTAAATAAACCGCGGTAGCAAGTATGTTAATGAAGCGTCGTTATTCATATACCTGTTTACCCATCGGCGAGCCGGGTAATGAGGTGACCAGGCAGTGTAAGCATCTCAAAACGATCAGAAATTGATGCATAAATCCGTGAAATTTGCTTAATAGCGTTTTCAATAATTCCTGTAAGCGACGAAGTTTAAAACTCGAGAATAATTGAAAAATGCGGAACCAGCGGAAATAATGCACGTTTTAATGTACATCTCCGCTCGTAGCAAATCGTGAAAATTTCATTTCTATTAAGAATTGAACTAGACAATGAAATCCCGATATTAAACGTCAGATTACAATTTCCACCGGAATGATATCAAGTTGGAATCACTTTTGACAGATATAACTCGCGCCAATGAACAACATACACCTTGAATTTTTCATCACCATGCTCGTCGTCGTCCTTCCCATTTGTCGATCCACTCGACGTTTTTAGATACTTCGCGATCGACGGTAAACCTTTAATGTCCGCGATATCCTCGTCGGTGAGCTTCGATATTCTCCTCTTAATGTCCTTCGGATGGCAGCAGAGGGAGCTTATATTGTTGTCGTAAAAATGTTGTACCATACATATCTGAAATTCGCCACGGCTCGTGAGAGCGTCAGTCGAGCGCGATGAATAAGCGCGATGAATAAATAAATTCTCTGATTTATCGCGCGCGCGTTACCTTGTAATTCTGTAAGAAATGATCCACCGAGAAATCGTAGAACAGAAAGATATCCGTCAACAATTGAAACGCACGGCCAATAAGTTTAAACGGTATCTCAGTAGAAAAAACGGTGCTCTCCAATACGTCGGTCAGTGTCTTCATTTGCGTTTGCGTGTGGAAAACCTAGAGAAAAAGAAACGACGTGTCGAATAACTCGGGAACGCCACGCGTCTCGCAAAGTGAACTCGCGAACCAAGTATCTCCAAACATAGCTGCACTCGTGTAACTTGCCTGAACCGTTAACTTGGATGTGACATCATACGTCAATGAGCGGTGTACGATGTGCAAGCTGGTCGCGACGCCGAGTATCAGCACAAACTTTAACGTGCTCGTGTACGAACTGCAAATAATTCGCTAGAGAACGTTACGAAACTAGACACCTTCGTCGCGCGTGTGATTCGTTTTAATCTCAAGTAGTATCTCAAAATTCTTCAAAGAAGATAGCAGTGAAGAGAAAAGAATCCTAAATATGCTTGTCAAAAAGAAAAAGCCTTGTTCTGGGAAAAATCGTAATTTTAAATTACCACACGGGAAAAACAGTTTGGCCAGACTAACCAAATTTCTAGCAAAATATAAACGAATCAGAAATTCCAATTGAATTTACCAAAATTCTGTTCAATTTAACAAGATTTCTAATTAATTTGAACAGAATTCTGGTCGAAATTTTGATCCTACTTTTCAAGCTTTACTCTCTCTCTCTATTCCATCTACTTTACTATTAAACTACTTTGACTGCTAAATTGCTAACTTAGCTTCTACTGCATTGTAGAATTCAAAGTTTAATATAGGGCCAAAATTTCAACTCGGAAAGTTTAATTGGAATTTTCTAGTTCGTTTGTATTTGATTAATCCGGCCAAATGTTCTTTTCCGTGCATTAAAAGAGATTAATTAATCTTGCAAATTCGGTCTTTTTATCGGTCGCGTGCAAAATACGTAGTCGCGAGTACCTCAGCACCAGGATGAAGTCGTGCAATACGTTGGTCGAGAAGCTCTCGAAATCCGGCAGAATCACGACCAAAGGATCTTCGGCGTTGCGATATTTCTTGAAGTGTTCTTTCAAGACGCGCATAGTACATCGATTCTTAGGCACTGCGGGTACGTCGTCCTGCGAGCAAGAGAACACGGTACGGATAGTGGCTGCGAAGTTTCTCAATTAACGGTGATATTGTCTAGCAAGCGGACCAACTAACCGATTCCGATGCGTTGACAAGCTGATACACGGTGTCCTCGATGATGCTCTTCACGTTGCCGCAATTTCTGCTCCACAGCACTGCTATGTGCGGCGTTATCTTGCCGAGCTTAGACACCGTCGTATCGAAAAGCACCGTGTAATCAGGAACGTTAACTCCTACGACATTTCACTTCGTTTAGAAGAAAAAAGAAAGAAAAATACTTCGAATTGTCGAACATTTATCGGCAAGATTCGCTACAGGGATATGCTAGTCAGTATACTTTTGCAGTCAACAAATCTGATCTAATTCTCTCAATAAACGGCGCTGCATAATAATGTAACACGGGTAAAACAATACCGATAATGCTGACGGGACGTTGGCGGACGTTCGCAAACAATGACGGTGATTATCTGGTTGATGAATAATTCGTTCCCATCGAACACGAAGAAATCAAATTTAATACAGAAGTCGTCTCTTGCTCACCGAATACGAAATTAGTGTTTAAAAGAGTTGCTTGTGCTTAGTTAGGATAAATTAGATCTCTAGAATAACTCACGTGTCGCGAAAAAACAATATTGAATGCTCAATCGACATCGGTTAGGTGACTAATATAATTTTTTTTCCAAAAACACGGAATATTCTGATTTGTTTTTCACCTGTCAGCAAAATAGCTGTGGCTATTTCTGTGGAAATCGTGTTCAACGTCGTTGCCTTCGCCTTCGACACGAAGGACTCCAAATTGGACATAACTTCGTGGAACATTCTCGATCTCACATTCTGGAATGATGATGTGATGACGTTAATCGTCGTTCTACTTCTATCGAGCTAAATTATAGATCCGTTAATAGATAATATATCCGTGTGAGATTAGAGCGTACCTCTACGGCTTGTTCGATGTACTGCCACATTTCGCTGTACGCAACGTACCAAGACTCGTTAAAATATTCCGGATCTTGAACATCGTTTCTGCTTTTTATTTTCTTGCCAATTTTGTAGCTTCCTTTGTATGCGAACACGCCCTGTGAAAGTTATGATATTTGTACCGACCGCGCGGCAATTATACCGATTGCCCGTGATATGTTACATTAATATTAGTATACATAGAGTAACGATAATTATTGCTCTCGTTGCTTTAGAATTTAACATTACTAGATTGCATTAATATTAATTATCGCAATTATTACACATCGGGTCGTATGATTCACCGTTATGAACATTAGAGATTTTTTCCCCGCATTTTGCGTAATGGAGTAAATTGCGTAATGGCGCATACCGAACGCATAAATCGACTAGTACGATATTTATACGATCGATGACGAGCGCACTAAAAATCGATGTGCGCGCGATGCGATGTAATTAATACACACGTTTTAGAAATGCGAATCCTCAGAAATATGGATTCCCGTCAATTTCATTAACAAGTTTTACATATCAGTCAATGTATCGGATTGTGTAATAAGTGATATCAAATTTTCCAGGTAAAATGAAACGATAATATTTCTGTGTCGTCATATTAATTTTGCGAAACAACATATGCAAATAATGATTGGAGATTATCAATCAAAATAAGCCACATATTGTTCCACAAAATTATATTAATACGGAAATATAAACGTTTCATTTTACCTGAAAAAATCCGAGATTATTACACAACCCAATATTAATCAATTTTGCACATTCAGTTTATTCATTATATAGCTAAAGATAAAAGCATCAATTCCCGGGCATATAATTCCCGGGCATTCTTATTGTTTTGATCTTTAAGTACGAACATTTAAATTTTCAATGTAAAATACAGTACCCTCCATAAGTTTGGAAACGTAGATAAAAATAAGGATATTTAAATAGATGTTTTATAATAATTCTGTTTTACCTTTAGATCGGCATTTATGTCATTTGATAGAGCGAAGTTTCGAGTTTAGGAATCCATTTTCTGTATTGCTGTGCGATGAAGTTTAATGGACTCATGAGCAACCGAGGTCAAAATGCTCAATTTTACTTTAACCCTTAGTAATACGAAAACACAAAATCGTTGAGAAATTTTTTTATAAAGTAAATTATATACAAAACTTCAATCTTTTACACGGAAGAAACTAAAAATTTTGTCAGATTTTTCTTGCATTCGTGGCGTGTCTCAAATTGAGAAGAGAATTTTCTATTTTGTCCATTTTGTTTTCATGAAAGCCAAATTATACTAACGATTGACGATTAAAGATTAGATTTTGACGAATCAACGAGCTTCAGCCGCGGCTTGCTTTATTTCAACTGGTCAAGTTCCAATTTTTAATCTTTGATCTTTGACCAACTGGAATAAAGCAAGCCAAGGCTGAAACTTGTTGATTCGTTAAAATCTAATCTGTAATCGTCAATCGCTAGTATAATTTGGCTTTCATAAAAATGGACAAAATGGAAAAGTTTCTTCTCAACTTGAGAAATGCCACGAACGCAAGACAAAATCTGAGCAAAATTTCAATATCTTCCGTGTAAAAGATTGAAGTTTCCTATACAATTTACTTTCTGAAAAAATTTCTCTACAATTCTGTGTTTCCGTATTACTAAGGATTCAAATAATGTTTCCGTATTACTAAGGGTTAAAGTAAAATTGAGCATTTTGACTTCGGTTACTCATGACTCCATTAAACTTCATCGCACAATAATACAGAATGTGGATTCTTAAACTTTGCTCTATCAAATGACATAAAGATTGATCTTATAAAGGTAAATGCGAAACAGAATTATAATAACATATCCATTTTAATATCCTTATTTTTATCTGTGTTTCCAAACTTATGGAGAGTACAGTATATGTGCTTGTATTGAAAAATACATATATTCTATATTGAACATTTAAATATTCAAATATAAAGATCAAAATAATAAACTATACCTAATTCTAACCATTTTTGTTTCACCATCTTTTTAGATAAGAATATTTAAACTTTCAGTATAAAATACATATGTTTATGCTGATGAATACATATATTCCATGTTGAGAGCTTAAATATTCATTTTTAAAGAGCGAAATAATAAATTGGACACATACCTAATCCTGGCAACTTTTATTGTTTTGGTCTTCAAATACAAATATTTGATTTTTTAGCATAAAACATACATGTTTATATTGAAACATATATATGTTCCATGTTGAAAGTTTAAATATTCTTATTTAAAGAGAAAAATAATAAAATATGTCTTAGAGAGACCTACCTAAGAATTGGTACTTTCTTATACTATTAGAGAGAAAATCGTTGACATTGCAAAGAGCAGTTTATAGTGAAACAATTTCAATCTCTAGATACGCGTCGTTTATATATATATATTTTTTTAATCCATTTACTGTTAATTAAAAGACTCGTCTTCATTGTCCCTAAACTGCAGTCATAAACAATCGAAAGGAGGTAAAAGCTGAAGTTTCGCGAGGAAACGATTATTCTCTTTCTCTCTCTCTTTCAACGTGCTACTCGTTAACATTCTTCAATAAACTTTTAACGGCCGTATAAAAGTGACAGTAATGAATCATCGGCGCGGCGCGTTTTAGCACGCTCCGCATTTTGAGGTTAAGCCAATGGCAGCAACAGGTTGCACGCTTCGTATCGCTTACTTTGGACACGGAAACATTCTCCATTGCGCGGATCGGTCCCGTCGTCCACGCTGTCAATTCGAGTGTCGAATACGCGTCTTAGATAACCGGCTTGATTAGCGAACACGAACAACAACTCACTCTCACACAACACGTGGCGCGCTACTGCGCGCACACTGCCGAAGGCACCAACGGTCAGCTGCTCGGAGAGCCGCTCGCGAGCGCCACTAGCTGGCGCCACGCGCCAGTCGCGGACGCCCAATTTGTACTTCGAAGTTGGCTAGAGATCCTGTAATAAGAGATCGAACACCATATGTCAACGTTCTGATTGGCGGCGCCATGTTTGGGATACGTTTCCGGTTAGGATCATTAGCTGAATGACAACACAAGCAGTGGTCTGTTCTTTTCAGCTGCACTTAGAGATTCTCTAGTAAGAGATGCGCAAACTTTGGTTGTTGCAAGAATATGGCGGCTTCCATGTATTACATGTGTTGATATGTTTATGAATATATATATATATATATAAGATTAATATAATTATATATATATATATATCTATATATATATATATATATATATATATATATATATATATATATATATATATAT
>NW_022639453.1:1423314-1429799 GCF_010583005.1 Odontomachus brunneus
TTATAATAAAATATTATTTCACATAAATTGTAAAATACATATAAGAATTGAAAATATTTTAACATAGTCATATTCACATAGGAGATATCTGAAGTAAAATATAATGTCAGACTGCTGCGTTCCAAATTGTAAAAATTCTGCAGCAAAAGGGTTTTCTATTTTACATATCTATAAATTTATTAAATTCAATTTACGTAATTTATCTTCAATTTTAATTAATTTATCTTTACCGCGCCTTTACCAATAAAATACGATTATTTCATTTCGCCATATTCTTGCAAAGTCGGCCAGGACTAATCTCGTCGCACTCAAAGATTGCGCATCTCTTACTAGAGGATCTCTAGCTGCACTGGCTGCACTGCTGAACTGCTGCAATAAGTGAGATAAGTATACTTCCGGTTTGGATCCGGAAATATGGCGAATCTAGTATCTACAGGCGACAGTGTCCGATCTCTTATTAAAGGATTTCTAGAAGTTGGCTGCTCTTCCTTCTTTCGCTCATGCATCCGGCGGTACGCAGCCACATCGGGAATTCGATTACATCTCCGGAGAACGAGGTAAAACGCACTCAGACCAAGCGCTAGATAACTCAATAGATAGATTAGTTGGTTGTGCACTCGGAGAAAAGTCCCGTCAAGCGCGATCAATGCTCGAATCCGAGAAACGTGGGATGCAAGCGCGAAGTGTCACATTAGGTTAGAAACAGAAGCGCGCTTAAAAGACGCGGGGGAGACAGAGGTGGGAAAAGCAAAGTACTGTGCGCCAAGAGCGGCTATACTGCTCTTGATACAATCCGAAACAATGCGACGACAACGATACGATTCCGTTGTTGATGAGCGAATTTTGCTCTCGCGCAGTTTGCGATGGGAGGAATGGTTCGTCCCGCGCGAACGCATCTCATTCGCGTATCACAACTCCGTTTAATCTCTATCATGGACTTACTTACGCAGATGAAATTCTCTTGACTCGTACGTTTCCGATTGGCATTATTTTCGCTATTTGTCCGAAGGATATTTCACCCCGACACGGTAAAATATTCAGCCGCCTCTTTCTCTCTCTCCCCCTTTTCCTCTTTATCTCTATCTTTTTCTCTCTTTCTCTCCTTCTTTCTCTGTCACTCATTTCACTGTAGCCTGAATATACATCCGATAAGATGGTACGCGCACGTTCGTCCTCAGTGCGAGGTGCATGTTTGAAAGTCGGATTTCGGCTTTTGGAACGGACAGAAGAGGCGAGAGAGAGAGAGAGAGAGCGCGCAAGCGGAAACGTCTCGTCGCATGGCCGGGATATAAATCGATGCGCAAGCAGCTTTGCCACGCGGCTCTTCTCGTTTTGTGGTCGGCCGTAGCACCTGTGTCCCGTTTCGCAGTGGGGCGCGTCGCGACGGAGGAAATAAATGCGAATCGATCGACGGCTTAATCATTCGGCCTCGTTGAAAGAGCGAAAAGGCTCGGAGGAGGCCGGGGGACAAAACGCTCTCCCGCTACTGCCGTCCTCACTCTCGCCGGCGTGGAGATATTGCCCCCTGAAAGGGCATACATCCGCCCTCGCGACTCGATCACGTCGCATAAAGCACCGTTCTCTCTCTCTCTCTCTCTGTCTATCTATCTCTCTCTCTTTCTCTCTCTCGATCACGAGCAACAAGAGAAATGCGCCGGCAGAGACGCGCTATAAAAATCCAGTCGGCGCGAATAAAGCTCTTATTCGTCGTCGGGCGCCACGATAAACCCCTCGACTTCGGAGATCGATAATGCGATCGCTGCTCGTCCACGCCTAACCAGTTTTCGTACGTGCCTCGCATCCTCTACAGCCGTTCGCGTCCCTTCGGCTCTCGGAACACAGTGAAAATTCCGCCCTGCGTCTTCCGCCTGTTTCCGCGTAAACACTCGTATTTAAAGATAAAACACTGATCAGGTACATGTCCGACTTAAGTTTTTGTTGTAAACACCGCTAAATTCACGCATTTCGTAACATATCGAAGCCACGACGCCTCGTATATACACGCGCTCGTATCTCCTTCCGAGACACCTCACATAGCGGAAGAAAAGATCAAGCATGAACTGTTCGAGGGGTGATTGACGAGGCGTGTCACGGAGATATAAAAGCATTATATCACGCGGCACGATACGGCCTTCTGATCAGCGCACGTCTCTGATACGCGCATACATGGCTGCGGTATAAGCTTGGCTTCATATCGCGAAAGATCGTCATACCGGGAAAAATTTACCTTAATAACGCGTAACTCAGGTCTGTGCACGAGCGACATTCGACACGTTGAGACCTCGGTTGGACCCGCGTTGTAAGCATTTTTTTATATTGGTGAAGATTTTTAGATAATGGTTTTTGGGAATAATTTAACACCTGATTGTATCTTTTTGTCCGCATTTGATCTTCGTCTTTAATTTCAACAAGAAGGAACTCTGCGAAGCTTGTTGACAACTTTTGCACGTAAAATGAAGAGATGCGATTGTATCGAAGCGGTTAAACAGTAACGTGTGCTTCGTTGAGGTAAATTTGTGCGAATAAAATTTTCGATCAGCGATCCGACTCGCACCACTGCATTGTTGTATACATTCGACGGGGAAGGGAACCGAGTGTAAAAGCCAACAACTCGCCTCGACTTTTATGCTCCGAGCCGTCGCCATAAATGTTACCTTACGCGGCGGAATGAGCGACTCCTCCCGATGTCGTAATCGCGCTGCTCCGACGATACATCGTGGCGGATCGTAAATTTTACGATTACCATGGCGGCTTCCGGTGGTAGTGCGTACACGCACCCCCGACGAATTACCGTCGACGTAATGGTCGTATGTACGTACGGCGAAAGAAAGAAAGAAAGAAAGAGATTTCGTGCGCTCCCACCCGGCGAAACGACGATTGTTTACGCGCTCGTTAAAGATTCGGCAAAGTATCCGTGGAGCCGCAGAGAGAGAGAGAGAGAGAGAGAGAGAGAGAGAGAGAGAGAGAGAGAGAAGGAGGGCGAGGGGAGAGGAGTAAGAGAGCGGAGAAGCTGAAGAGAAGCCGAAACGTTCGCGGATATTCCTTCGATCCGAGAGAGTCGTCGTCGGACGCTGCGAAGCACGAGCGGAAAATGTTTTCCGGCCCGCCGATAAAACGCCGCTTTGCCGCGCAATTCCGCGGGAAAGTCGCGGGTGGGGAAAATTATTTTCCGTCGGGACATCTCGTCCGTAGTTTTCGCCGTCGCCGTCGTCGTCGTTGTCGCTCGCGTTGTCGGGGGAAACGAGATTCTACGGCGCCGGCCGCCTCTTGTCCTCGAAAGTTCCTCCGGGTGAGACGACCGGTGGTTTACGAAACGGGACTCAATTCCTGGCGTTCGTAATGAGCGTCATTGTTGGCTCCGCGCGCTACCTAACACCCGCCCGCTTTCCCCCCGGAGATTGGACTTTCCGAGCTTGCGAGGAACGGCGCGATCGCTCGTGTCGTGAACAGGTTCTTAGAAACTACAATACACCCTCGCCGCGATAATCGATAGTTCACCCCTCGAAAGAGGCGTGCGCGGCGGAAGCTTGCGGATTCTTATGCCGAGATTATAAGAGGGAGAGTACGAATATTCGACTGTATGCGCGAGAGAGTCGCGCGCTTTCCGCTTTAGTCGGGGAAATGTCAAGTCTGACACGGAAATACTCTTTATGTTACGGAAAATCACTTAAATACCGTCTATTTCGAGAGGCAGTCGCAAGAATAATCTCACGTCTCAGAGGTTCGGTTGTCAGAAGCGTCTACGAATTTGTAGAGAATGGATATCCGAGACTAATTCAAGTTTCCATTTGATCTCAATATACCACCTGCGTCTCCTCTAATCTCAATTCAGAATTTCAATAACTAGGATAATAATTATGTAGCTTGTTTAACTGCGCAGAGGTGGAGTATGTGCGTGATAAACATGTCGAGAATTCGAGTAAATATTTATTTACTCAAGTTTTTTGTCTCTGATCATTTCAAGTCCTGCATCAAGTAATAATAGCAAGGACACACCTGTCTATTTCGTTCTATGCGCGCACTCACTCTCACACACACATTCACGCGAATACCACACGGCCACGAGAGAGGAAAAACCTCAGTATTACGAGGACGTTCTGCCGGTAACGGGATAATAAAGCGACGAGCTTTGTAGCTCCGTCGCGGACTTTTGAAGTTTGCTCTATCTCCAGCTTCTACTGCCGCTCGCGTTATTTTCAACGTTTTTCCCCGTCTGTCTCTCTTATTCCTTTTCTCTCTCTCTTTCTCTTTCTCCTTTCTCTCTCTTGCGCACATGCTGTGTCTTTTTACGATGAATAAAAATCCCCCAATTCCACCGAGAATAAAAACATCAGAAAACTTGGTGGTCCCGGGGAACTAAAACCGCAGCTTCTTCGCCGGTAGTCTCGCGAGGACTCAAGTAGCCGCTTTGTGACGGCATTCGTCCGCGTGGCTACCGCGAAAAAAAAAAACACTTCGCCGACAACAGCCCGAAACGTATTTCGTTGTGCAACAAAGCGCTGACGAGGCGTCGTTTCTCCTTGTGGGTTACAGCGAACCGGCCTCTGACGATCGAGGAGCTCAGGGACTCGATATCCTCCGAGTTGGAGGGCAACCCACCCCTGTGGATCACCAGGAGAGTGAGCGCGCATGGCGTGGACGTGTACATCAACAACGCCAAGATCCTCTTGGAGCAGAGCAACTTCCAATCGAAGCTGAAGGTCAACGGCGACACCATGACTCAGGTGAGTGAGTTACCATGTTTTTATGGAACTTCCAAGTGCTTCTTCTTAATTTAACCGTCAGTATACAGCTCAATTATTATACTAAAAGTGAAAAAAACTTTCTACTTTAAAGTAAAACCAATAGAAATATTTCTGATTGAATGAGCAGAAGGAATATTTTACCGAAAATCATTGAACCATCACTGATGAAATTTATAATTGAACTATTAACTATAAGTATAGTGTTTCAATGAAGAATATACTAATTTATAGAGAGTAGGGTATATTTTTTTCACACTCAATTATAATTTGCCATTATAATTTTAGGATTAATTAGAAACTCAACTATTATATTATATAATTGTTTTTCTTCTTTAGGACACACACATACACAGTTTTAACACAGTTGTAAAAATCAACCTGTTAAGGTTTTTATTTTTTTTTTAGAATTTTCCTGAAGGACAATGAGAAAATTTTTATCCATTTTGTCTTTCCAAATGGAATACACTAATTAATTTAATTCGAACCACGATGATATACTGAAGATTAATAATTGCAAATAATTAAATTCAGCGAAGAAGGATATATAAATCGCTCTTATGGCGTGACGCGCGTTTAACTCGCAAGACGGACGGAAAGGGAGAAGAGAGCCGGGGAGGTTCCAGCCGTCTTTCTGTAGAATAGCGAGCACTCGTTCTGGCGCGCAATCGCTTTTATCCACTCAATCCTCCACTTTTCTGACCGATTTCCCGGTTGCAACGTCCACGTCACTTGAAGCATCCCGGTGTGCCGGTGGCGGCGGCTTTCTAACGAGCTTTTAATGAGCTTTACACGCTCGCCTTAGCCGCGAGACCATTAGGTTGATGAATATCATGGGCCTCGATAATGTCGAACGGCGCTTCCTGGCATTCGCACTCTCTCGCGAGGGCCATCAGAGCCCTGGTTATCGATGGAGCGCGCCCGGCGCCTTGCAAATTAAACCCAGCGGTTTAAGGCTCGATTTATAATAATCAGCGCGCGCCGAGCCGTAAATTATTCGCGATTCATCCGCGAACCCGTATCTCGCAGCCACGATTTTACGCGGAATATTTAATTTAGTGACGAAATAATCAATCGCGAAAATTTTGATAATTTGTTGTTAGCAACAATTATTAATAGCAATTGGCCAATAATCGAAAAGAAATTTTATTCCGTATAGAAGTAAATTGTATCATTAGAATCAAATCTACTTTACTAACTTAGCTCCTACTACGTTATAAAATTCAAGGTTTAACATAGAATCAAAATACACATATTCCCCGTCGTCGGAAACTCCCCGTAACTCTGCTGAATCGCGAGCCGAGCGATTTTCGAGTGAACTTTCGGAATCGCGCGGCGCGACGAACTCTCTCGCTGAAAAGAGAGCATTTCTCGAACCATTCGCAGCGTCTCGCGCGCTAAAGCAGCCGAGCGATTTCGCAGAGAAGAGAGTAGCTCGTTGGGGAGCCTTTTTCGAATAGCCGTAAATTCGTCCTCGATAGCGTATTCACCTTTCCTCGCCGTATCTCGGCTGATTTCGGTCTTCGGCTTCGCCGAAAGGGGAAAGGTGGATCTCATTTCGGCTTGCCAGACGGATCCTTTAATCTATAGTTAAAGTACCATCACCTGATGAAAATCGCACGGGACTGGCCGAGCTAATCCCTTCGACGAGCTCGCCCGCAGATCAATCTCTCTCTCCTTCTCTTTCATTCTCTCTCTCTCTCTCTCTCTCTCTCTCTCTCTCTCTCTCTCTCTCTCTCTCTC
>NW_022639453.1:1430880-1451682 GCF_010583005.1 Odontomachus brunneus
CTCTCTCTCTCTCTCTCTCTCTGTCTCTTTCTCGCTTCTCTCTTGCCTCTCGATAATATTAGGGAAACTTTTCTCATCCACTTAACCCGGAAGTTCCATTGCCTCTGCTACTTCCTGCTCGTTACCGGAGCATGAAAAATATCGGCCTCTATAAATCGCGTCTTTCGCCTCATTTTTTAATAGATACGAACCGGAATCAAGCAGTCGTCTCTCGCTGTCGTGAAAAAAATCGCGCACGCGTGAAATTCGACGAGACGAACCACTCGCCATTTTGAACGCCGTGACGAGGAAACGGTCCGCCGAATGCTATTTTAAGTTGAACAAATTACCGCCATGTCGGATTTAACATATTTGGTATAATATATTTATTATACACAAAAATGTACACGTGTCACGACAAGGAGAGCCGCACGAAGGCCCCTCGAATTATTATCCCGCGGGGATCGACGTAAAAACTACAATTTCCATATTGTACACATTCCGCGAGAATTAGCGATAATGATTGATTGTAATATTATCATTAATAAGCGCGAGTGCGCCAATTAGCCTGCCGGATAGCCCGCGATGCGCGCTGCAATAACTTACATTAATCATCCGTAATTATTAATTGCCCGATATCGATTCAATAACGCGTGATTGATAGAGGAACGAAAGTGAAATAACGTCGCCTGCGTAATCGCAGTATCGTAATCAACGAACAGGCAAGAACCTCAGACTGAAGACACACAGAAGTCGTTCCCACGAGATCGACGATCCGGAACTATTTGGTTACTGGAGTAAGTTGACCGGTTTCTTCTATTTTTTTGACAAGAGAGAGTTACAAAATTAAGCGAGCAAGATTCTTAAACGTATCAAAGATGGCTTCAAAGCCCTTGAGGTCTTGAAATCCCTTTGTTTGCTTGATTCTGAAATCTGACAAAGGACAGTAGAAATAATCTATTTCGTCAACTTACTTCGGTTGCCAAATAGCCCCGGTCATCCTTTAATCTGAGTTTGCCGAAGAGATTTCATACTCAGGTTAAGCTTTTATCGATCTTGGTAGAAGTGGATATTGGCCATCGGGAAATTCTGGGAAAACCTGGTTCTTTTAGAATGTCAATGGGGCTCGGAGAGTGTCGACACAATTGGGCATTTTACCTCACTTTCGCGCAATTATTTTCGCATTTACCTCAAAGCCGCGCTCTTCGCCAGCGAGTCACAGCTCGCGCGTAATATTTTTTACTGGAACTCTCTCTCTCTCTCTCTCTCGTTCGCGCGCGCGAATCTACGGGTGCGCGGTTGAAGGTGTCGCGATATACCTCTCTCGGTGTACCGCGTGCGACAATAATAGGAACTGTCTCGACAATGGAACGGGTCAACGATCCCTTGCTTTCAGTCGGAGCGAGCGTCCCGTGCGTGCGCGTTGCGTATCTATCAACTCAGGAATGGATTTATGCGCATTGGCTCCCCCCCTTTTCCCTCCCCCTCCCTTCCCGTTGTGCATATCACCGACAGACGTACGATATTCTATTATCCGGCATCTCGGACGGGAGCTCGGGGGCTCAGCACGCGTTTGATGGAGGGAAATGTTCCGCCGACAACGCAACTCTATGCTTTTCGCGGGCTGCGCGACGCGCTTTTTAGCCCCCCGACGGGGGTGGGTAAGGGAGGAGAGGATCGCTCCAGGACACCTTGGCTTACGACGACGTTCACGTCTTCCGTTGCGTTTTTCTCTTTCTTCTTTTTTTTCTCCTTTTCAAGTTCGACGAACGCACGCTCGACGTCGCGAGTTACGCCCGTCGATACGTTACGATCGCGTCGCCATTCGACTATCTTTCTTTCTCTGTCTCCCTTTTTCTCTCTTAACTGTCCGTCCCGGCACTTTATGATTATAGACATTGGTATTTACGACATGCGCGCTGGATTAGAAATACAGTCCGGGCCGCACTATTTTAAGTCGGCCGTAAATAGCTTATACGGTTAATTCTCCGCCTCATCCCTTATGCACCCGCCTCGAGGGCGAGGGATTTTATCGCCGGCACGTGGCCCGCATTCTTCCACCGCGCGGCCTATACTGTTAAAGCCCCAATAACATTTTCGGTACGTTCCCTGCGCTCGATCATCATCACGTTTGTCTGGCCGTTACTCTTGCTTTACGAGCCCGCGCTTTGTCGTTTCGAGAGGCCTCTCGTTTCAATATCGCGTGATATAACATTCCCGTGAAAATTCGATCGGCGTGGCGTGTGTGCGTGTCTCTCTCTCTCTCTCTTTTCGTTTTTTTCTCATTACGTCGTCTCATCGCGTCGTTTTCTCGCGAGGTATGGATTTTACGGCGTCTTAGGAGGATCCTACGCGGCGAGCTTCGATTTCCTGACGGACCCTGACGCAGGAAGTCGAAATAAAAGATGGGGAAGAGAGGCGCGCGAGAAAGAGGCCTTCATCCCGAAAGTTATGGCCGGTTTTATTGCGTCAGCCTGCTCGTAAGAACGAGAGAAATTCGAGAGGTTCCGATCCAATTTGAGAATATATTCGCAGATTTGTTGTCACTCTTCCCTCGCATGTCCCCTTCACTTTCCTCTTCGCCTCTCTCTCTCTCCCTTTTCCGCCGGAAGATACAATACGGTATTACTTCCTGGCGATTGAGTGACATTTTATTCGGCCTCCGGTAAGCGCAGAAGTCACCCTTGCAGCGAGCGAGTCTCGGCGCGAATCTCGCAACCGGATCCTCCTCTGCCAGCGCCGAGTTACAAAAATCGTTTCTCCCCGCGATGTCACCCCGCGATTCAGTTTGCGCACTCGTTCCACGACTTCGCTCGTAATCTGACGAAACGATGAAAGACTCACGAATTGGAACAACGACAACGAATTTCAGCACAGTTCGCCGTATCGCATCCGCCGTCAAGGCTGCACCGAGCAGCGTGGCGAAGCGAGACAAGAAAGAGGAATATAGGTAGATAGAAAGAGAGAGGGGGACGGAAAACCGATGTTTTTAATCTCAAAATACCGTGAGGAATTTTTTATCTCATTATTTTATCTCATTACGCTCCCGGAACGCAGCCCCCTTTCGAGCCCCTCTTGCGCTCTTGTTTTCTAACAATTTAAAGAAATTCGAATAACTATACTGACGTCGGTAGGATCGCCTAAAGAGTTACGGTTAATGGAGAGGAAAAATGCCGGGGCGGCGGAACGACGGGAAGGGTTGTTGTTGAGAAAGGGAGAACGAGGAGGTCGGAGGGGGTTGGTAGAGAACGCCGGGGGTGCTCGTCGAGTGCACGCGGAAAGCCAGCGCCGCCGGTGCGAGCGGTTTGTCCGTGGAGAGGAGAATTGAAAATCAGCCATCGCGCGCGAGAGACGAGCGCGCTCGATAGAATAGTTGCGAGAAGGGGATGAAGTTTTTCGCGGGGAAGAATATCGGGGCCGGGTATTGCGTCTTGTGGGAAATAAAGATGCCGTCGGTCGGTCGGCCGGGTAACGTTCACGTTGCCATGTTGCCCAGAGGAGGAATGCTCGTAAACTGACCAATAGAGAAGACGTAAAAATGTGCATTGAAGTAGTTGAAGGTACCACATTTTCAATGGTGCATTTTCAAGGTAGCCACGTTCACAAATTTACTACTTCCTCAAACGAACATTGAGAAAAAGATACTCGAAGGTTTACTCCTGTGTGTGCATGTGAGATAAAAGTTTATTTTACAGAAATAAACTTTGCTTCCCAGAAATATACTTTGTTCCCTCTGACATAATATAATTACAAATATATTTTTAAATATTTTATTTCCCATTGTACTCTTTCTCAGATATACACTGAGAAAAGTGGCGGAAAACTGATTTGTAGGATACCAAGTTTATTTATGTAAAATAAAGTTAATTTCTATAAAATAAAGTTTATTTCTATGAAAAGCAAACTTTTATCTTGCGCAAATAAATTTTTAAGTATTTTTTTTCTCAGTGAAGTTGAGAAGATATTAAAAGTGACAATAAAAAATGGCGCGCATGTCATAAAGGACATGTGTAAAAAGTGTCTGCTTTATTAGTTGCTGATATCTCAGCTCTCGAATAATTAATCTTCTTATAATTGCACGAGCAGTTAGATGATATTTCATTGTGTATGTAGTGCAAAGGTTTCATTAAATTCTCACGAAACTCACGATGCAACCACTTCAAAACAGCAGAACTAATCTTGAACGCGCGATAAAGTCCGAATAAGAGGCATGTTTAGTGCCCGCGCGCGCGTGTGTGTGTGTGTGTGTGTGTGTGAGCGCATTAGATGCGATTTGAGCGTATCCTCGTTGGGAATAACGGACAGTGCGGAACCGTATGAATTAATTAAGCGTCCGGGCAATTTATTATGATTCGGCACTCGGTATATCGAAGGCTTATGTTCTACAAATAAATTGCGCATATACGCCGACTGCACGATAATTTGATTAATTTATGCGGCAACTGTATGTGTGCACACGTCTCCTTCGGAATAATCGGCGTTGTCGATTCGCGCGACCCGCGCGGCAATAATTATTGCGCACCCGCCGGATATTCAGAAGGATCGCTTTAACGGTTCTTAATCATTCACGTTCGTGTTGTATTAAAGGGCGGGGTAAAACCGGGATATATGTCGACGTGAACGCGACCATCTATGCCGCCTGTTGCGATATGAAAAATCAAAATAAAATCGGCGAGACTCGTTAAAAATACACTCGCGGTGCATTGTACGCCGTTGACGGAACTCCGTCGAAAATAGAAAATGAGATTGGACAAAAATGCAGGCGAAAGGGAGAGAGGGAGAGAGAGAGAGAGAGAGAGTAAGAAAGAAAAAGAGATGTGAAAGGGAGTAGGACATTCCCAGCGCGCGGAAAGTGAAAAGCGAGAAGGACGGCGCGGGAATGGTGAAGGAAATAAAAGTCGCCGGAGAAAGGATATAAAACAAAAATCGAGCTACTCCGTACGAGAGCCAAACCGCGCCTTCCTTCATCCCCTTTTGTCCCTCCTTCTCCATTCTGCTCGGATTCAATGAATCTCCGAGTGACCTTAAAGGAGATAATCCAATTTTCGTTCGCGATCTTCCCGCGCGACGATCATCGACCAACTCGATGTCGGCAGATCGACGAAAGCCGATTAAGATTCTGCAGTCGGAATTTCATGTTTTAAAGATTAACGGCGTTTCAGCTCCACATAGGCGCGCGCGCTCCGCGTGTCTGTAAGTGCACATCAGTTAATTTCCATCGAGAATTTTGCACAATTCGAGAGAAAATGCTCGCGATTCCGTCGCGTCGTCGTCGCCCGGCGCCCTCGTCCGCTCGTTTTCTTTTACATTTCTTTGTCATAAATCTCGATGATAATTGAACAACGATAATTGAACGAAGCGTAAGACGGAGAAGAAGCTTCCTCGGCGATGAAATTTAGCGCGATTTCTATACCGACGATGACTACTCGCGTGGCGCGCCAGCTAATTCGGATTTGGAATTCTCCACTTTGCATGGAATTACCTTCTCGCGCGCGTTCTCTCTCTCTCTCTCTCTCTCTCTCTCTCCCTTTCTCTCGCTTTCGTCTTGAATATTCATGCGGAAAGAATGCATTTGATTACTTAATAGCCGCGACTCGCCGCGCGTATAAAATTATTAACGTACGTCAACTGCAAACTTAAACGCTCCACCGTTCCCGGCTTTCCTTGTTCTCTCGCTCTCTTTCTCTTTCCTTGTCTCTCCTTTTACACATTTCCGACGCTAATTGAAGAGCAAGACCGTTTTACCTAGAGAAAGAGAGAAAGAGGGAGAAGACGTCTGGGAGTACGGGGTCTGTTATTTTCTAAATTTGTATAAAATGGAAAGTGTTTAATTGGAAGACTTCTCCTCTGGAGGACGTGACGAGCATCAAGATGTTAAATATATATGATAACTCGGGAGTCACGTTGCCGCTGCGCTTCAAGACAGTTGCTAATCTAACAAGGAAATACACGCGATAAGAGAGCAGAATAATGAACACGTTAACTGCGACGAGGAAACCACCAGTGCTTCAGTACAGCACTGATTCGCGCGCAAGATGTAATCAATGGGGCGCAACAAATTTAATTCGTTCACCCGCATTTGTGGTCATCCGAGCTTTAGTTAAAGCTTCGGAGCAATCAGTGGAAATCAGCGCGGCAGTCGATTTGTTAAACACAACCCGATATTTTAACGAGTCACGCGACTCGCTACTTTCAAATCGCGATGGGGTATTTTGGTCGGTGCGTCTCATAATTCAGCGGCCGCAAAATCGCCGTCTCATGACGGATCATCGCGGATCATCAATTCGGATTCATGAAACGAGAACGCGACGGTTTTTCACCCTCCGATTTCAATGGCGGCGAGGCGCGTTTTTAAAGTCTCCTCGCATACCTATCTGTGACGGGTCCAAATCGCGGGACAATTTTAATCTCCGCTCTGCTAATTTATCGCGAAGGCGGGCGCGCTCGCTCGCGCACGGTAATTCATCGTTAAGCGCGCGAATCGTAATTATCTCGCGGCGAGGCGCGCGCCCGGGAGAAATAAGCGAACGCGCGTTCGGGGGCTGCTGTGTATTGAGATGATAACTCGCACCCCCGTGTACCATCCCCGACCGCGAATATGGGTGGCCGGGCTGATTAAGAAGGAGTCCGCTCGGAGAGAGTTCGCGAATGGCCCGACGCGCAACTATCGGTAAAGTTTAATTAGCGTTAACTTTACGATACCGTGTGGTAGGCCGAGCTCGACTCGCTGCCCGATTTTCCGCGTGCAATATCAGGAGAGATGCCAAGAAACTCGAGCTTTTACTAATACGAATGGCTTCTCAGGCGGATTAACGCGGTCTCGATTGATCGGATGCCATCATCAATCGTCATCTTCAATCATAGGTCTGTTCTTTTTAGCCGAACGGCCTGAACTGGTGCACATTGGTGTAATAAGTTAGAGTGAGGCAAATACATTTCAGGTTTGTTTTTTTTAGTTGAACTATACCTGAACTGCAAAAAGTTACAATGGGACAAATTATATTTGTTTCGTTCCAATTTATTGCACCATTATGCACCAGTTCAGGCTGAAAAGAACAGCCGTTCCATAAACACTTGACATGCCATCACATTTCACATGGCCTCTGACGTGCGTGCTGACTCAGGCAGCTCAGTTCTCTGCATAAATCTTTCAATGCACGATACACGCAGTGAACCGCAGTGAATTGCCGGTTCTCAGCATGTAAGAAAGCATGAAATGGTGCATCGTGTAATTTCCGAGAGTGCGCACTCTATTCTTTATTAAATCTATAGGCTCCGCATCACCACTACGATCAGCTGTTGTTCTTTCTTATTTTTTTTTGTTGTTTTTTTTTTTTTAACGGGGAGCGAATCGAACGTCACGTGAAGAAGGGCGTAGGTGGGTTAGACGCGCGGGAAATTAAGGATTCGTCCTGGCAAACGTTCGATCTCCTCTCTTCCCGACGAGTCGCGACCGCGAGCAAGATAAATGGCCGTCCTGCCTCGGCCCGTCTTATCCCGTAAGGAACACACAAACTTCGCTTTCCTCCCTCATTCTCGGTAAGTAAAACGATTCATTTCTAGCCAACCACCACACTCCGCCGTCCCGTTGTCGCTATCCTTTTTCTGCGACTACGCTGGATAAATGGGACACGTTCCTTCTCCCTTTTTCTTCTCTTATCATACGATCTTCCGCGTTGTCCTGTCTCTTTCTCTCTCCCTCTCTCTCTCTCTCTCTCTCTCTTTTTCTCACACACTCTCTTTTTCGCACGCGCGCGCGCGCGTTCGCTTCACTCGGAACTCATAGGCGCCAACTTTCTGCACGACCGAGCGACCAGCTTCTTTTTTTGCACCCCTCATCTTTACAGACATCGTGATGGATGTCTCGTATTAAAACTGTCGGCGCGGCCACGATGGATCGCGAGGATATTTAATTATATCTGCTTTGCAAACGCCCTGCGTATATTAAAAAGCGCGCGAGGTTCTCGGGAAATATTTTATTGAATCTATTTAGGGTTCGTATCATCCCACATATATAACGCTATATTTACAAATACATTTATTCCCGTCGGAAATATTTTATGAATCGAGGATAAACAACAATCGTTATCCGTATAAACAACAATACTACGCTATACTTCGAGTGTTGGTTACAATATTATTAATGTCATTTGTCGATACGCGTCGATATCGTGTTTTATTGTTTTACTTCGTTCGCCTGCCTGCAGCATGAACATATCAATCCTTTACAGTTTTTCACTGTGATAAATTGAATATTTGAGTCCAACAACTCGATAATAGCACAAATTTTCGATTCTGAACAGTGAGGAACACGTTGGATTTTATTATGACACGGCAATAGGTACAACAAAATATAGCGAAATGTGATATTGAGTCTAACTCGATTTGTGAATACAAAGGAAAGAGGGAGGAAGTTAAAGATATTATAATAGAAACATATTAAAGCGAAGTGTGTGTATATCGCGGGGCTCACGAGCATTCAATAATCCATTACAAATGTACGTGCTCGGCAACAAGAAGCTGGAAACAAAAGCACGCTCGAAATGGTATTCCGCGGACGACAAAATCTCTCGGGGGGTTGCAACTTCGACGCTTATGCCGCCAGAATCCCCGTATTCTTTTCCTTCCCGCACAGAGGAAGGCAAACAGTTACCAGGGTATCGGGATATCTCTTGCGAGGGATAAGGGAGTCAGGGCGATCGCGGGGGAGAGCGAATAAATAGCGGCGGTAGCGTTTTAGTCGCCAACTTTTTCCTTTTCGGAATGGTAAATGATGGCGCACCGCTCCCGACGGATGCGCAATGGGATTGGCGTGGGTTTCCTACGTCTTCTCACTTTCCTGCGACTTGACACCCGTGAAATAGCTTGTTGTACCGAGTGCGTAGAGGAAGGAGTAAAAAACGAGCAAGACTAAGCGACAACTACCTCTCCTCGTAGCCCTGCGACAATCGTGAGACCTCATAAACTTATTGTTCGGTATATTCGCGGCTTGGGGTGGCAGAACGATCAAGCGAGTAAGAAAGAGACGGGCTTCATAGAAATTTCTAACTACACAAATAAATAGCCGCGTGCAAATAAAATTGAGAAAAAGCACGGCGCGGCGGGAGGAGATTCGCACAGCTCCGTTCTTTCTCCTTCTCTCGCGATTGCTTTCGGAGGAGAAACCCGGAGCTCTCGCGCACACCGGGGAAGATTTTATAGCGCTGCACGTAAACGCGCAGACACATAAACAAATATGTTTTGCCCTTCCCTACCCTCCTCCCTTCATGAGTTCGCCATTAAAGCGCGTCAGTTGTTTCTGACAGATTCGATATAACCCGCGCTCGTCGCCGCAGGATAAATACTCGCGACGTGCACCTACCGAGCTCTCTTTCTGGGCCGCTTATCCGCTTCCGTTTCCGCCACCTCGGGCTTCATCCCTGGTGTCTCTCTTTCTCACCGTGTCCCCGTTCCCACGAGCGTTCTTCCGCGCCGAGCTTGACGTCGGTTTGTCTCACTTCGTCTTAGCCCGCTGGGTCGGATTCATGGATCGTTCGACTTGACAAGATTAACTTCGTCCTCGCGCGCGCGTTAGTTGGATCAGAGGTTCTCAAGATTCCGCGAAACTTGAAATTTTATTAGATTGAAGGTCGGAAAAAGAAAAATATTGTATATTAATATAAATATAAATACGTTATTAATACCCATCAAATAAATATTTTCTATTTCTTAGAGACCTTTTCTCTCAGAGTAAACGCTTTGATTTAGGTATAGTATATTTGCTGATGATACACTATGTTTATAATTGCAGCTCTTAGGGCGAGAATCCTCGATACAAATGCATTTTTCCAATATCATATTTAGATTTTTCATAAATTTTTATCATGTTATTTCATCAATCCTATCTGATGACTGCGAGCGTGCCCGATTTTTCCTATTATACATCACACGCACTTTTTATTGAAATAAACGTTTTATTTTTCGCTATATTTCCAAAAATATCAATTTTTATACTCAATAAAAATAAAAGGGCAAATGTAAACACGATTGTAAATGACCGTGATGTGTTGATTTAGTGGCGTATTAATGCATCAGTCGTTTTATTTATTTCTCATTTTTACGAGGACGGGGAAAATATCGCGATTCGACTCTCCGGTTTCAGTGCAGTGAACATGAGACTCCTCGTGATCCATCGCGCAATACGTAGAAATTGATCTCCAAGAGTACCGCATCTCGATGTCATCGTTCTTCCCAACTAACCTCTCGCGTCCCGTTCTGTGTTTCAGGTTCTGCACATTATAAACGAAGTGCTGGAGCCGGTGCGATCCAATTCGGCGGAGTCGCCGATCTACAACCCGAACGCCTTTCAGTTCTTGAACCAGAGCGAGAATCTCAATTTGGGCGACCATCGCGTACGGTAAGTATAAGAGATAGAGAGGGAATGTTCGGGCCGCGCGGTAATTCGCGACTACGGTGAATCAGAGTGCCAAGGGTTCCAGAGTACCTCGGCGCATTTGCAAGACGCGAGTTCGACGACGGTTTTCGAGAACAGGCGAATCCGAAAGAGTAACGAGAACGCTTATCGCGCGGGAACGCGTGGGAAGGAAGTTTTTCGCGCCCTTGACTCTCGGAGGAGAGATCCATCCTCAACGCGTATATCGCGTTCTGATAGCACCATTTCGCGGAGATGTCCTCGGAGAGAGCTGCATCGAGGCTCCGTGAGATCGTCGTTACTATTAGACTTTCCGATCTTGGTCGTTAAATTCTCGCGACACTTCCCTGAAGAATCTTTCCTTCCACCGTAAAACATTCGATTTCGAATTTTTTTATTTTCGATTAACCCTTCGGTGCACAGTGCTTTCACCGTGAGATCACCTATTCATTTTAAAAGGATCTCTCGGCTTGTCATTCTAGACATGAATACTTTATTAGAATCCGAATTTTTAAAGTCCTTCGGATATTTTTAAGGAAAAAGAGTTTCATATCACGTACATGCAAAAAAATGTCATTCTGTTGCTAAGAAAAGCTTGCTCAATTTTTCTTCTTCTAAATAATGATTATCTTCAACAAAAAGAATCTTAATAGTAGTCTTAAAATTATTCACATTAATAATTAATATTAATAATATATTAATATAATTAATATTAATAATATATATATATATATATATATATATTAATAATATATTAATAATATTTTTATTATTATTAAAATTATACTCGGTACGCTGATTTTAGAAAAGTTCATTATCATACATACGGAAAAAAAGAATTTCTTCTCCTTGCAAGAATATTATAAGAATTTATCGAAGAAAAAGTTAGTTTGATTTTATATAGCAAGCAAACCGAATTTTTCTTTCAATTTAACATTCCCGATTGTAATTTCTATGACTTAGGATATGTATTTCGAATAAATTTAATATTTATGTGACGAACTTACGATAGATTTGCGACATATAAACTTACGGAACACTGGAAATGAATAATATTTGCTCAATATCATATGTATTTATAACGTATATTCGATGTACTTAAAATAACTCCAGCACGCTTAATTTAAATATTTCATGTCAAATTGTTATCACCGGCCGCTCTCAGAGTACAATTCACGTCGTTTTGCCAATTAAAATGCGCACAGTTTCTGATTTAAATATAAATACAAAAACTTGCGGACAGAGAGAAAGCGAGAGGGCGGGATAATTTAAATAACGTAAATAGATGCACGAACTTTCCTCGTTTGTCTTATTAACGTCAGACATTTCAGCGTCGCGCGTCGTTGCGCCGACATAATTAACCTCTTTCATTTTTTTTCATTCTTTTCTTTTTCTGTCGCTCTTGCAGTACCTTCCGACAGCGGATCGTCATCGAGAAGAAGGAGGGCATCTTTAAGGCCGAGGGACGTTATACCTTCTTCATCCCCGTTGACGAGGGTTTCAAGGTAAGCGGCTTAGCAACCTTCGTGAATTGATCATTCGGGGGTGAGTGATTTTAATATCCTTCCCCGCGACTCCTTTTAGGAGATTTCGCGGGCAATCGCGTCGCACCTCGTTTGAAGTGACACGGGATAATCGAGAGGACGCGCGCGCTCGTTTAAAGAGAATCCACGAGTGATCACGGAAAGGAAAAGATGAATTACGCAATTATTATTGATCCTCGTCTAGTCACCGACGTTCTTGAAACTTGCGAAATCAGTGGCGGTTGTTCGCAGTTTCAGTCGCGGGGATCTTTTCTTGAATCATAAAATGCAGGGATCAGAAGCTTTTAATCGCAATGGTCAACTGCAATTCTTCCATTCACAAAATTATATTATACATAATACGGCTTCATAATAGGGCTGTTGCGGAATTGTTTCTACCTTCTTAACAAGAAAAACTAGGTTGCTCAGTTAGAGTGTTAATGACTACGGGATGACGGTAACTGAGTGTTTCACCGACAAACACCAACGTTGAATGTTTTACGACTGATTTGTCAACGCATTGAGAGAAAAAAAGATGGTTGATCCAACTGAAATTATAGTTATTTTTGGTCCCAACCATATTTTTTGGTCGTCTCTACAAAAAAATAGTAGTAATGTACATCATTAAAAATCACCATCATCAACATTATAGCAGAATTTCATAAAAAATAGTTTCCTTAACCACCATGTGCAGTAATTGTTTCTCTACGCGATTATAGTTACAAACACCAGACCACATTTTTGTCTCTGTGCGATGATCGGTCCAACGCTTTACGTTCGATCTTGAAATCTAACGTGCGGCAAGCTCGAGGATTAAGAAGCCTTTCGCGATATTCGCGCGTAATATAGGTGAGAAGAAGGGGGAAAGGGGACGCACTTTGAAATAATTACGCGACATGGCGATAGCGGCTCTCAGACACTGCAGGATTTACGCTCGCATTCAAAACGTCCCGTACGGAGCATCGTGTCGCAGCGGCGTTACATGCGCCGTGACATTTTACCAGCGGGTGTAAATTATTCCGTGCAGATACACGCGTGGCATTTAGACGTTCCAAACGTCGCGTTACAAGTGCGACATTCGTGACGTCGTGTGCAAATCCATCTTAACGTTGAACCGCCGTTCGCCGCGTGCGCGCGATGTTCCCCTCGGAGCGTTACTATGCAGAAGCTTGTGAAATCCTTATGAAGGCTCGATCGCGCCATGCCGCGACGCGACGCGGAAAAATTCGTCCGCCCGGAAATTCTCGCGCATTCCCGGCATTCCCGATTCGATTAGCTCCCTTGAAATCGGAGTAAACCGTGAAAATTTCGTATCCGCCTTTATCGCTTTTCCGAAAGTGGGCAAAACAAGCAGCGCGGAAAATTGTTGCCGAGTAGTTACGCGTCAGCTACAACTTCCCTTTGTCCCGCGAGCTTTTCGCCGGAACTCGCCGCGTTGCAAATTTTACAGCGTTAAAATTTTTAATTTGGTTTCTCTTTTCTCTCTCTCTCTCTCTATCTTTCCCTCTCTTCCTCCCCCTTTCTCTCTCTCTCTCTCTCTTTCCCTCCTTCACTCTCCCTCCTCTCTTTTTTTTTTATTCAAGAAATGCCCATTAACTCTCGACGGACGCGAAAACAATTAAAAATCATGAATCTCGTTTGTACGCGAACTCTCGCGTCCCACACACCTCCCTCGGATTTTATTATGCCCGCATCGCTACACTTCGGCGCGGAATTCCGCTTTTTCCCCCGATTTTCAACGCCGCGCTCGCCCATATACACAATGGACACCTTCACGCGCGCCCGCTCGCCGGCGCGTAATCCAACTTGAAGCGTAAAAGCCGGAGCCGGGTGGGTAAACGAGCCATCCCGTCAGAAATTACCGGAAGTTTCGCGCCTCTACATACGCGGCAATACCGGACTTGGGTTCGAACGGAAAAGCGAGGAAAAAACACGCGAACGCGAGGGCGCACACGAGGGTGGGCGAGAGCGGCGAAGGGTGTTGTAACGACAGGGGCGCGCGCGCGACTCGATCCCGAAAAGTTGTTCGTCCCAACGAGGTCATCGCTTCGTAGGGAACCCCACGGGCCGATATCGGGGGTCTGCGCGCGCGCTTCTCGTCGACGGCGACTTTCGTCGCCGCGTAAGGATAGGATTTAAAGTTCGTGAGTGCGCACGGAAATCGAGTTGCTATGACGACGTGGTCGCCGCGCCTTTGTGCTGGGTCCGAGTTCGCTGAAAGGATGCGTGTATCCGGTAACAAGGAGGTGCGACGTGCACACAATGCGCGCACAAGCCGCCAGAACGTCGCGGATCACTTGCGGAAAATATGGGACTCGTTATGCGCTCGTGCGCGCTTCTCGCGTGAAAATCGCGTCGTTTTCGCAAGCCGGGTCAAATCGTCGACGTGCTCTCACGCGATCCTCACGAGGACGATGTCCCGTCTCTCTGTTCCAGCCGGAACCGCGGCCGCAGAAGATCGATTCGCTGGTGATCGACGGTCACGTCATACCCAACCATGTCCTCTTCACCGCGCCGACGCCGGACAACGTGCCCCATCCGGCCCTCGTATTCTCCGAGAATCTCAAAGTCACCATCAGCTTTCTGCAAGCGCATAATAAAGGTAAGAACGAGAACACCACTCTGCCCAGATAAACCTTCATGATTACCGCGACGTCAGACGATCCATGTGATGGAAACAATTACAATTTTTTAAATTACATTTACGAAGTAAATATAGAATTTAATTAAATATAGATAAGATAAATATATTTGTTATTAAAATTACATTATGCACAATAATGTGAATTTTTTGTTGATGCAACGACAAATTTACTAAAAGTTACATTCAGTATTTCATTTTATATCTATTATAACGTATTGCTTGGGGCAAATTTTGATCATTTCTTTCGTATTTTATCGTTCATTCTTCATTCTGTGCGATAAATATGAGTGCAATCTGACTAATCACAAGGGACTCAACGTTGCTGAATTTCGCGATTTAATATATTTAAAGTTGCTCTGTAAAGTTTACATACATCGATCTGTTGGGTTGAGCTCTCGAGTTCAATCCCCGAAGGGACTGCCACTCGCGATATCGTAGCGCATTTTACGTCCAGGACCGTGGGATAAATTTCTGATCAGAATATAACAGCCTTGATAATTTATTCAGTATTTTTGTTAAATTTTTGTATTCTCTCCTCTCAGACGAGTTAGTTCCATTTAATACATGATCCCTTAGAGTGACGGCGTGGTTTAATTTATACTCGACCAAGCGAGATATTATTATTATGCATCGCAAATGAAATCACTCATTGCCGCGCTTTTGACACGGTTTCGAGCTTGACATGCGTGCTTGACGAAGTGATCTTCGGCAAGAGGCTAAAAGAGGCACGTCTGCTCTACGACAGTAGTCTCTGTGTATTCTGGTGTCCTAATCGATAGTCCAATTTGCAGTCTACGTCAAATCGAATACAATAGTGGGCGACCCGAATCACCCGACCGGAGTGGTGCTGGCAGAAATAGTGAAGGCAAACATCCCGGTGCGCAACGGCGTGGTCCATCTGATACAACGGCCGCTCATGGTCGTCGACGCCACCGTGAAGGATTTCCTGGAGGTCAGTGACCGATCGTTTTATCATTAACGCGACTTCTGCGGGGCGTTGCCTCGACTCCGCCATCGGATTCATGCCGTTTTGGCTCTCAGTCGCGCTCAATTCCCCACCGACCCGGTCGGTGCTGCGTGTGAGCGCGCTGTCAATTTTGCAAGGACGAAAATCACGTTCCTTTTCATCAGAGATGCGACATCAATTCGATCGATTTATTTATGGGATCGCTACTGCGGCGAGATGAATTTTAACGACGGTCAGAACGCGTTAATCGACAACAATGTTCGATGCGTGTTCATTAAATATTGAGAATTACGCGGAAATGGTCGGCTTAACCCTCCGCAAAAGGGTGAATTGTGATTCGCGCATCGAATCGCGATTCAGGTTGCCATCGCCGGCCTCGTCATCGGACATTATTCGCGCGCTCGCATCCGTTAAAGTTAATTTCAACGTTGGAAATATGGCTGCATTTCGTTAGGGTCAATTATTAAATGTTACTCTGCGACACGGAGCTTCGCGTCACGATGTTTAAATATTGCGTGAATTCGCGCGCAGTCTGCACGCTCTGGAAGCTCTGCGCTCGACGTTAAAGTTCGAAGTTGAAACAGTATTGTGTGTCGAAATAATAATTCCCTTTCCCTCCCCACTTTCCGCCTGCCTTCGCTTTCTTTCTCTTTGTCTAAATTAATTCTCGCTCGAAGTAATTTCGCGTCTCAGAGTTACGGGATTCTGACAGGAATAAAAATTCGATGAAATTTGGGGGTTTGTAAAAAGTTAATAGGACTATACATTTTTTTATGAATGTCTATTAAATGTATTAAACGCAATATTTTGGCACAAAAAGGAATTCAATTTTTTGGCGAACGTTAACGTCACTTCAATTCTGTTTGGCAAAAGAATCTGCAAATTCTTCAACGGTAAATATCCTTAGTCTCAACAGGAGCGCCTTGAAATAAGCACTGCATTTCCTTTATTCATTAGAGTTATAGTTATCGAAACGGATTTCGATAAAAAAAACGAGAAAAAACAATAATATTTCGCAAAATGAGAGTTATGAAAAATTCGAGTTTTTAAAATAAATAAATGAAAAGTGGTTTTGAAATTTGCGGGAAGCCTCCGCAAACCGTGGCAATTATGGTAAACATTTGTGTCGAACGTTAACAATCGAATAAACCATTCTCAAGTTATGATTACGATTTTTAAAAAATGCTATTTTAAGCGTTTAAAGTTTTTTAATGAATTTTTTTCCGTTTTTTTTTTAAATACTAGGGTATTGTTAAATGCTTACTTGATAGGCATACGCAATAGAAGAAATTCATACTCCTATTAGTGTACAATTTTTTACAACTCTCTTCGAACTTTATCTAATTTTTACTTCTGTCAGGATCCTGTCTGAATCCTTTAAGCTGGAATCATGCGATGCGATTGTCAGAAGGCATGAAATCGCGCGTCGTGTTCCTAGCTTTATTACGCGCTCGGAATGCGAGTGAGTGCGCGCACTCACATTTTCGAATTCGTAGTACTATGGGGCGCGCGGCACGCAAGAATATTATTTCAGTATTTTGCGATGCAGATGTAAACAGATTTGCATTTAGAAAAAACGCCATGCTACCCTCATATTTCGCGATGCGAAAGCGCCCGCATTTGCATTCCGAACGGCAGCGTATTTATTTTGTAAAAATGCGCGAGAGCGCATTATTCGGTCGAAATTTTTATGTGACATTATCCGCGCGCATTTTCCGCCGAAGCGGCTGGTGTAAGCCGTCGTAAACAGTTTCAACTTCAGGTGGAGGGTGCGCAAAGCGATTGCAGATGAATACTTCGATAATCACCTCTTCGCCGGAAAAAATCTAGTTCAGTCGAAAAGTTTGGCTCGATTTTCGAGTCAAATCCAATTCTATCGCATTCAATGAAGATGAATGAAGATAGAAATACCAATTCCCGAGCGCGCACCTGATCCCGAACATTTTTGTTGTTTTGTCTTTGAATACACGAATATTTAAATTTTTAACATAGAATATATATTTTATATATTTGATATTTTATATATATATATTTTTTTTTTTATGCAGAAAGTTTGAATATTCGCACTTAAAGATAGGAACAACGTAGTGAAATCTCGCTTAATTATTTTCCCCTTAGCCATTAGTATTTCAGAAAAAACCTGGTTTCTCTCGTGACCAACGTTGCATTGCAGTTAAACTTGTTGCTCCAAAAGAGAGCTTCGTTCGTTGCCCTCCAAAACGCATCCTATTTGAGGAAAATTTCACTAAAAATCTACAGTTGTTGACGTTACATATGCTGTAGATGTTCAGTAGAATTTTTCTCAAAAGGAGGACGCTCTGCAAGCTGAAAGTACGAACAACTGTCGCTGATCGCCGAGAGAATTCAGGTTTTTCTAGAGTGCCAATGACCGTGAAGGAGATCAATAAATGGAGGTGTTTTTATCCTACGTGTTCGGGAGCATTGGCACTTTTCTCTTACTCGTCGAAAGTGATCGCCCTCGTTGTTAATGATCCTTCAACGTTCCGACGGCATTTGCCGTCGGGCAGGGTGGAAGATTGGCTGACCCGATGCCTGAAAAAAGCCGTAACACGTCCGAAACATGGAGAAATCAGCTCGCTGAAGTCCACCGAGTCGCCCGCCGAGTCCTCGATCATCCCGGCTAATGCAAACGACACGTGCGCGCGCGCTGTACCGAGAAAAAAGCGACGGCAATCGACCCGGAAAGCCATCTACTCAACGCCAAGCATTGTGTGACCGGACCGGTCGGTTTGCTGAAGAGAGAGAAAGAGAGAGAATCGAATACCGAGGAAAAAGATCGAATCTCTAACTTCGTTTAAACCTCCTTACCTCCGCTCGGTGCTCTCTGCGAAATTGAACGCGGTCCTTTGTTTCGTGTCGTGTTCCTCTGGCAGTCTCTCATTCATGCCGCGCCGGTAAAAGGCACAACGACGGGGGACAGGTCGCCATTGTCGGATTTCGTTTTTCCACGAGCCGAGCTCGCGTTTGATATCCGTACGGGATGAGGTTTTCACGGTTTCGCTCGAGCGAGCAACGTCGAGTGATGATTTTCCGTCTCGATTTCGTCGTGCGGTATAGTATACGCGCGTTTTCCCATTCCTCCGCAGCCTTCCTCTTCGCCCGCCAAGCTCGCAAGAACCTTTGAGCACTCGGCGACGCATCGCACGCGGAGAAAACGTGTCGCGATAATAATGAGAGGCATAAGGCGCGAGACGCGACTCGCGTGAAAAAAGCGCGGGCTGCAGTTTGTCACACGAGCGCATTGTCTACGTGAATAAAGGAAAAATTATTATTCCGAGGGAACGCGAATAGGGGATTCAATCCTCCGCGTACAACGTTGGGTCTGTGACACCCGAGCGGATATTCAATCGCTCACCGACTCTCGTAAAAGGGTTCGGGAACATTTCAGGGAACAGCGCAAATCTATTTGCGCGAATTTTATTGCGCTACTGTCTCATAGCTAAAGCTTCTCTATATTTCTGTGGAAAAAATATGCTGAAAAATATTCATTTTCACAACGAAGTTATGGTAGTAACTTCAACATCTGCCCGGGTTTTACAGACCTAGATTGCACTATACTCTCTTAAAGTGAATCATTGAAAGCAGTAAATATACACTGATTTATAGCTATAAGTACAGCACTGAAACTGCTCAGTGCTATATTTATAACTGATATCAGCGACTGATTCACTGATTCACTTTAAGAGAGTATACTCCCAAAAGATATGACTGTACGCGGTGCGATGTTAGACTCTTTGGAGCATAATGGTTTTACCTATTAGAACCAAATCGTAGCTTCTAGCATAGTAATCTCGCAACGAAATCACCGCTTAGTCTAGGTTAGGTTAGTGCATAGTAATGCACTCCACCGGTTTTTTGTGTTGTTCGTAGTATTCGCTTCAGTTTGCGCGTTTATTCTGTAAAAATAGGAAAATAGGAAAAAAATTAGTTTCAAGAGGGATGATCTCTTGGATTGTCATTCTAGACATGTGACATGAATATTTTATTAGAACTAAAATCTTGAAGGTTCTGTGCTTTAAAAGGTTAGAAAGTATTACCACGAGTACCTGGCAGATCGTCCACTTCTATTATTGTCAAACATGAAGCGTAAAAAAACGTGAAAACGCGCAGTATACTCTCTAAATTTCTCGGGGTGAAATTTCACTCAAAAAACGGAGCGATCACCGAGTCGCATTCGAGTGGCTTTTCATTCGTACAGAGTGAATTCTCCACTCTGAATCGTGAATTCAGTTCACACTCGAAATTGAAAAGTGAATCTATGATTCGTTCTATCCCCGCAGAAACATTTTCACTCTAATTGTTCGAAACATCCGCTTATATGGAGTCAGAATCTACTCTAAGAAATACTTTCACCCATGCGATTTTAAGCAACAGTATTTTCACTATCGCTTCGAAACTGCCACTTTCGTTTTGATTGAGATTCCACTTCAAGAAATTTAGAGGGTACGATTAAATATAGGCGGTCGAAGGATTCACTCAATCGTGAACGCGAGATATCATTTAAGGGGATGCCGCGTAGTCGAAAACTTTACCAAACTTTACGAAATATTGACTTTTCTGCAAAGTTTGCGTCGTACTTGTTTCACAAAATTACAAATGCTTCTACATAACAAAAGTAAAATGAATTGAGGAAACGAAAATGATAACAAATTTCAAGGGAGGAGGGTTTGACACTTTGAGCTGTCGATTATCGTAAATATTTGTCACGCAGCCGTGCACCACGTAATCTATCCATTCATTCGATTCATCACTTTTCGTCGCGTCTCCGCTCCGAAGAGCCCGCTCGCGAAGTCGACGCGTCTCCAGAAACGTTCGCCGGAATCAAGATCCGTAACGAGATCCGCGCATCTGAAAACAAAGGGGCGCGATGATTTCCGAGGGATGCAGGTCATGCGTGGCGCCGACGAACACCCGCGCACATGTACGAGGGTGGTCTGAAAAGTTTCCGACCTAACAAAGATACAAGTCATTTTTTCTGAAAATTGTTTTTTATTTTTCAACATAGTCTCCTTGTAAATCTACACACTTCTCCCAGCGATGCTCCCATCTCTGTAACCCGTCGAAATAGTACTCGGCGTTTTTCTCTGCAAAATAATTGTTCACGAAGGTGATTGCCTCTTCATTTGACGAAAATCTCTGTCCTCCGAGCGCAATTTTTAGATGAGGGAACAAAAAGAAGTCGCTTGGGGCTAGATCTGGTGAGTAAGGTGGATGGTCAAGCAGTTCAAACCGTAATTCGTGGATTTTCGCCATGGCA
>NW_022639453.1:1451692-1488957 GCF_010583005.1 Odontomachus brunneus
ACTTCGGTGAGTAACTGTCAACAGATGAACAACGAAATTCACTAGCTTTTATTTACAAGTGCTGCTATCTTCACGTTGAGGTCGGAAACTTTTCAGACCACCCTCGTATATGCGCGTCAGTGCTGCCAGGTCTACCGTTTTAGCGGTAGATCTACCGTTTTAGCTGGGTTATCTACCGTTTTTTTACTTTACTTATATATTTTATTGATTATTCGTGTATGAATTAGAAATTGAAAATTTTAATCTTGAAGAATACATTAAAGACTGACAACCACGATTACAAATAAGAAAATTACATTTGAAACAGCATATTATTTCCGCTATTCTAATTTAGTACTGCCGGATCATCGTGAACGATGTTATCGTGTTTCCTACTAGGGTTGTATTCCAAAACGTCCTTTCCGAGGAAAATTTTACTCTTAAGTCTATAGTGTATGTAACATGAACTATAGATTTAAGAGTAAAATTTTCCACGGAAAAGATGTTTTGGAATGCAACCTGAAAAAAAGATCTACCGCTTTAAATTTCAAATCTAGCGCTTTTTGGTATACCATCTACTACCTAATTTTTCAACCGGTTTTTTGTGTTGTTCGTAGTATTCGCTTCAGTTTGCGCGTTTATTCTGTAAAAATAGGAAAATAGAAAGAAAATTAGTTTCAAGAGGGATGATCTCTTGGATTGTCATTCTAGACATATGACATGAATATTTTATTATAGAATTCAGATCTTGAAGGTTCCGTGCTTTAAAAGGTTAGAAAGTATTACCACGAGTACCTGGCAGATCGTCCACCTCTATTATTGTCAAACATGAAGCGTAAAAAAACGTGAAAACGCGCAGTATACTCTACGAACAACACAAAAAACCACCTGGCAAGACTGGTGCTGCGCATGCACGCTCGTCTCGAGATAAATCGCGAGACACGGGCGAAGTCACACTCTCGATCCTGGCGAGAAATTTCCGCGCGAGTGCTTGATCTCGCGTACCCCAGCCGCTGTCTATTATGAATTCAGACCGCGCGATGCATTAGAGCGGCATTAGTATTCGCCGTCCCGATACGTGTATCCCGACGTGACGTGTTTCGCGGAACCGCGCCGCCGACCTCAAAGGATCCGCGGCCGGCATTGTGCGCAGAGGACGACGAAACGGGGCGACGTCGTCGTCGCGTAATCGCTGCCGTTCGCCCGCCGGATGTGCGAGCGCGCACATTTTGACACGGCGATGTGTGTTGTGCGAGCGATGCGAGGGCTAAACGGGGTAATTACCGTCGCTGTCGCCACCACCGCCTCCCTCCGTCGAGGACGCCCGTTTCCACCCGTTTCCGCGTGCCAGGCTCGCGAAGAGCTCACTCGACGAATTCTCAAATCTTGGCGTGGCTGGCTCGATATGGAGACATTCCTTCTGGGATTGCATGGACCGTCAAAATCTATGGGCACGCGTTCGTTTCGATTAGTCATTTTAATTGGCGACTTCCCTATGACTGCACACAGAAAAATGCATTCGGGCGAGCGTCACTTGTTTCTGCACCGTGAAAGAAAAGATATCTGAGGAATGAAATATATCCACATTCGGTGGGCGCTGGTAACATATTCGCTCATGTAAAACACCTTTTTCAAATAAGAAGATATGCACTTTCTGAAACTTCGGACATGAATATACTTTTTATAAGAGATGGGCTTCTTCGTACAAAAGGCTTCGATTGATGAACTTATACGTCGCTTCCGTCGCGTTCCGCGACGAAAATTTCACAAAATCGTTCGACATGGTAATCGCGTCGAAAGCACTTCCCGAAAGTTTGCCTTATAACGCGCACGCGGAAGAGCGGTGGGATGGTTCCCGCAGTGTTCTCCAGCGGGCGATCGACTCGCGCGCTGGCGATCGCTCATCGGACTGACAAATGAAGATATTATCGTTAAAGCTGTGCAACGGGCTCGCCCCGTTGGGGCGGGGGAGGATCGGCGCGATACCAAGCCGCTTAAGAACGTGCGGAAAGGCGTCCGCAACGAGCAATTTGTACGGCTGGCGAGAGCATCGCGCACCCTCGCATCGAGATAAGCGACGGCGACGACGTCGGCGCGGAGCCAGGAATCGGGTCGGAAATGAGAAAGAGAGAACGGGCTTTACGGCCATCGTAAAGATTCTATCCGAGCGGGCGCGATTGCGCTCCCTCTCCCTCCCTCCCTCCCTCCATGTATCGTAGTGATTCTAATCTCGGCGGGTTTCGCGCAGCCGTTTCAGCGCTACGCGACCCTCCGCTCAGGCTAACGGGGCACGTGCGCGCACTCGAAATAACTCGCGATAATGTAACCCCGGTTGGCGCGGAGGATGATGCACCTGCGGAGCCGGGTTGAATTCGAGGACGGACTTCCCGAGATGACGCGCGCGTTGGCTCGAGTTCCAGGACCCCTCGACGTGTCGTCCACGATGACGTCGGGGCCTGAAATAAGCGCGTTCCGAGGATCCTCGGTCGTGCCGGCCGTGCTGGAAGTACTGTGAGATACTCGCGCAGCACCGGAGAGCTGGGTCATCGACGCGGAGAGATATGAACGTGGATCCGCATTACTCTCTCTTGTCACACCATTAAACTCTGATATCTTAATTCATTAAGTGCCGTAATTATTTGGCAAACACATTTTTATAGGAAAATCAATTTCTCTCTTGGACAAAGCTAGTATCAGGACCACTTTTATTTTAAGTTGATAATTTTATTTCAAGTTAGTAATTTTGTGCTAGGTCAGAGTGATCTTATTTATCTCGTTTCAAGCAAATAATTTTACTCTACTTTAAGGATGTATCTGAGCTATATAAAAATAGTACCTATTTGATAAAATTTTGGGTAACTTTTCCTTAATTATCTATAATATACTGAAAAAAATTTCAAGTCGATTCACTAAACCGTTGAAGAGTAATTATTATGTTAATTTTACACGTGTTCTTATGGCAAAAGCAACTTTTCTGAATGTGAAGAGCAAAAACCTATAGAAAAAATAGTATTAAAAATTTAAGTATTTTTATACATATAAATCCTGAATTATTGGAACTATTTGCGGAATTTGATTAGTTTTCACAACACGGTTTCAGAGAAATTAATTTTTATTTGTGACAATTTTGCGATTGTCATAAGAAGTTAGTAACTGGAAATGCGGTAACGTTGCAATCAGCTAATATCAAATGAATAACCTATATATCAGTATAATAAAGTTACGTCGTAAATTCTTGTTTTGTCTGCATTGTTTCATGCAGAGGACAAGAATATAAATTAAATAATTTTGATGAACAATAAGATAAGTGTAAAATTTGAGGCTTTTATTGTTTCATTTAATCTGCCAGGACAGTGCATTACTGCCAACATACAAGCCACAAACTACATGGTACGCTGTTGCTACGTTTAACTTTTTTCATTAAATATTTATAATAACAATAAATAATATTGATAGTTATTGTTCAGACAATACATATTTACCTGTTTTAACTTATCCCAATTACTTTTTCTCCTTTGCACTGATGAGTATTGATGTTAAATAAATACGAAATTTAATGTTCTAAAGTTGAATTCAAGGCATTTTCCCTGTCAAAAGTTTTATTATAGAAAGGTGAAGAAAAGCAAATAAAAGTAATAAACTGTTGAGAAAGTAAAAAATAACTTTTTAAATAAGAAATATATTATGTTAGCCACTATTTATATCACTTATCACTAGGTTTACAACACGTTTGAAGCAGATATTCAAATTTTTCGTTTTTCAAGCACTTTTGTCACCGATTGTATCTCAGATACATCCTTAAACCACTGAGCTATCTGACGCTCCACGCTCATGACTCCCCTTCCTAGGTAACGCTCAGAGATGCCGTTCGGAAGCGACATCTCTGGCGCGATTCCGAGCGCACGGCGACTACAGAGAGAAACAATGTTACTGTACCAAATGGTACAGCTGTCAGTCTCTCAAAGGTTGCTATCCTTTAAGACTTGTAGTCGCCGTGCGCTCGGGATCGTGCCAGAGATGTCACTTCCGAACGGCATCTCTGAGCGTTATCTAGGGAGAGGAGAGTGTCGTGAGCGAGGAGCGTCAGGTAGCTCAGTGGTTTCTAGCAGTCGCCCGGCAAGCGAAAGACCCGGCTCCCGGCCTAGCAAACCGCGCCCTCGATATTTTTCTCTCTCTGGAACGAAAAAGCTACGCAGATCTCGAACGCATGGCGTCCCGCCCAGAGCTGCGTCCCACATGTGGGACGAGTACGCGTAATTATAGTGCGTGCGGCGCAGCGCACACAAGCAAACAACAATATGTACATGTTGGCCAAGAATAGATTTATATCATTTCTGTATCATTAACGCTCTTTCTGCTCTTTATTTCCTTAGTTCCTTTATGTACACTCGTCAACAAAATTATCGCATAGGTTAATTCATGTCGAAATCTCGCACAATTTTAAATGAGTATAATACCGCGGAACATCGTATTTGAAATCTTTTTGTAATATTTCAAGAGTAAAGTCTGTACTTTAAGGAGCATTAGTCGGATTTTCAATTTATTCTCTTCCCTTCCCGCAGTTTTTTCACAAGTAAAAACGTGTAGCGTCTCCAAAAAAATTGCACAATTTGATGTATCCTACGGGGTGGAATAAATTTTTCCGTAAATTTCATGATAACTATCGTTAAGTATAGGCTTTCCTTCACAATTAAAAAAAAGCGGATTTGTACGATTTTTTTTCGCACAGTTGCGACATATCAAAGTTAGCTATGCATTTTTTTTAAATCGCTTAATTGACGCATTCTACTGGAATGAATTCTTTTCACAAATCTTACGATAACCATTGTAAAATATGAACGTTTCTTTGCAAATAAGAAAATTAAGTGTGCATGACTTTGTTCTGCGGCATATCAAATGTACCGATGATGAATTTTTAATCAGTTACCATTAGCATTAACATTACCGATGCGTACCACGGGGGGGTTGCTGGTCGGGTCTTGCGCATTATGTGTGTGTGTGTGTGTGTGTGTGTGCTGCACGTGCGTGTGTGTGTGCACGTCACGATAACTGATTAAAGATGTATAGATAACTTTGATACACCGTACAACATCGCGGAAGAAATGTATACCTCTTCTTTATTTTTCTATTTGTAAGGAAACGCTGATATTTTAGAATGATTATCGTCAGATTTGAGAAAAGAATTCATTCCACTCAATAGAGTGCGTCAAATGAAGTAATAATAAAAATGTATAGGTAACTTTGATATGTTTTTTTCGCAACTCCGCGAAAAAAACGCATAAATCCGCTTTTTGTCTCTTAATTGTAGGGAAAAGACTATACTTTACGATGGTCATAATATTTACGAAAAAAATTTATTCCATCCCGTAGGATACATCACATTGTGCAATTTTTTGGAGACGCAACACGTCTTTACTTGTGAAAAGGCTGCGGAAAGGGGAGAGAATAATTTCAAAATATCTGACTAATATGCTCCTTAAAGTACAGACTTCACTTTTGAAATAAAAAAAAAATTTTCAAATACGATAATGTTTCGCGGTATTATGCTTATTAAAAATTGTGCGACATTTCGACATAAATTAACCTATGCGATAATTTTGTTGACGAGTGTATTTTATGTGTAAAAAAACATTCCATTTAATGTAGCAATTAGTTAAGTAGTAAAAGTACGCACACCTGAGAAGCAACACGCGAGCGTCGAGATATAATAAAAAGGCCTAGGCATGATTCTCGCCGCTTGCAGTGTTAGCTATAGCTATAGGTCGGGAGAGAGACGGCAGCTTGTAGTACGTCTGCACTCTTCCACCGCCCGAGCCTGGCCGAAGCGCTATAGTTCGTGACAGGCAGCTCATACGTACACAGTTCTTCGCTTGTGTGCGCTGCGCCGCACGCACTATAGTTGCGCGTACTCGGTCCCACATGTGGCAGCTCTGGTCCCGTCGCCACCTAATACGCTCTCCTCCTTCTATGCTGGATCCCCCATGGCGCATTGCGTCCAAGCACCCGGAGGCAGCCATCTTCCACTTCAAGTTGGTAGCAGAACTATTTTTATCGAAGATATAGAAGAGTATGAGTGAGAATTACTTGCGGAAGATAAAGAAACGAAATTATATATTAATCAGGTAATATTCTAGCTTTGCGCTGGTCGCTGATGAAAGCTTCTTAAGTGGGAGCTCTGTGTCGGGGGGAATTTTCTTCGAGAGATGTTAGTAAAACGATCAAACGGTATTTGCCGTTGAATAGACACGAAATGCAGCCATTCAAAATTAAAAAGGATCTAAGCGCAGCTGACGAGCGAGCGATTATTAATTAATTGACGCGCGCGATATCGCGTCCTTTGACGAGGTCGCCACTGCGCGACCAACACACCGGTGTGCATCCCTCGATGAAGGGGTGCAGTCTGTTTCTTTTTTTCTCTCTCTGTAAATGTATATTCCGCTAATCACCTTTTTCACATTGAACAGCGACACGAGCCGAAACACCTCGCCATATTTACAGGAAACACACTCGCCGTATTCGCATCACACGTCTTATGAGCGAATAACTATTCTACTTGATACTTGAATGAAATTATGCGTTAATTCGACAACAGCGTCATCGCTCGGATGGCAGGGAGCTGTTTCAGTCGTAGGTACAAGCACGATGGAGTGCAGTTCCGAGCTTATTTAAGTCAATAACAATCTCATTACTCGCGCAGGTGGAACCTGTCAAGCACTACAACTACTACTAACTACTACTCCTACTACTACTACAACAACTAGGTCACAAAGTCACTCATCACAAGAATGTCCTCTCGCCGGGACAGTCTATCCAATATTTACTTCGATCTTCTTCATTCAAACGTCCGCCACGACCATTTCACGGACTGACGTTGATTAAAAAACCGTCGGCCGGCTGGCGGCTTCTGTCGCGATCACGCAGCCTCTAAATAACTTACGTCTTCAACTGAGAGTTAGACCCGATTAAATCGCGAATTATTCGAATCCCGCGAAATCGCGTCGATCTAATATCGACGTGACACATGTCGTCTGAATTTTCGGGAATATCTCATTGGAGATTTGAAGCAACGAAAACGTCGGCGAATATAACGGCTCGTGCGATGCAAACGCAATGAAATTCAAACTCGATAATGCACAATCTCAGTTCTCCTCTTTCTCTCTGTCTCGCGAAGAAGTTGGACTATGCCGGCTTTTAGTCAACGTCGTCCCACATCGTCCCGCGAAGACGCTCTCTCGATGTAGTTTCCCCGTCCTTTCCCGACGGGGTGAACGCACATCGCGACGCGTCTGCTGCCGGCTCCCGCGGGACGCTTCTCATTCACCATCGGACAGCTGTTCCACTTCTCGACGGAAATTCGAGAAAAACGTCTCGCGGAAACATTATTTCACTCTCCACGAGATATATCTGTATATTTATATATATACTGTCTATTGTCACACGACGCCTACATGCGATCGGAACACACGACTGCCGTTTTACGTACGACAAGCAAGCGCATCCATCCCTTCGCGGCCTCGCCTCTCGCAATACGTGCCACATTATCTATGTGCGTACGTATACAGGGTGACCCGCGCGATATCGAACGCCTCTCGCTCACGTAATTACGGCTTCGTTGAAGCAACAATAAATGGAGGGAGAATCCGAGAGGGTCGATGAAACTGCACGACCGCGTGTGTGCACATACATACACTGAGAGAAAAGGCATCTAAAAGATAGTAGGTATTTATTGGCGATGAGTACTATAACATATTGTACTAATATAAGATATTTTTCAAATAAAAAAATATACATTTCCTAAAAACTTTAGCTTCCTATAATAAAGTCTCATTTAAATAGGATTTAAATTTAAGTAAATATGTTGTTAATACTTACCAAAAAAATTAATACTTACTATTTTCCAGATATTTTTTCTCTCAGTGTACTTATATGTGTACGATGTATCTATGTTAAGGTAAAAGTACCAATTCCCCTGGATATACGTACCTAATCCTGGACATTCTCATTGTTTTGGTCTTTGAATATAAAATATTTCACTTGTTCGCGATTGAAATGACGATTACTACGAAAACACCCTGGTTAGAGTAACCAGATATGGTCCACTGCTGCAACGTCAATAACTCAGCAATTGATTTGTCATTGTAGCTACCGCATAATTAGTTGTTCCGTGCTTTACTATTGAATCTGGGTAGCACGGCCAGATTTATGTGCGGGTCAACCATGCTGTTCTTCCCGTGTACGTGTATCCTGCGTTGAAAGTTTTAGTATTTAAAGACTAAAACAGTCAGAGAAGGATGTCCAGGATTAAATATGTGCCTGGGAATGAGTGCACCTTGCATCTTGCGTGCTTGCTCGAGAGGAACGTTCTCGCTTTCGCGAGAGCTTTCGCATTGTCGCGCGGAATCAGCTCGACGATCCCGCGCGATCCTTCCTTCATTCTCTCATTGAACTGATCGCGAAAATATCCCCGTCGTTCTCTCGTCCTTGCCAGCTAACGAAGCCGCGACTGCCCGAGGAGCGGAGTCGCGCGATCGCGCGGGTCACCCAGTGTACGCTCTGTATGTGTCACATATGTATAATATATATACGAGCGTTTTACACAGGACAGGAATGGAATGCTCACGTGACAGCTGTCGTCACACGCGATATCGACTGTTTTTCCAGCAATGATCCTCGGCACGTCTCGCCTACTGTCTGCACCAAGACCCTCCCGGCTGCAGTTTGGATCAAAGGCGACGGAGGGGGACTTTTCCTCGGAAACGTCCCGACAGATTACGACCCGGTGTGTTTGGTTGTGCATCGCGTTGCCCGACCTTTGATCCAACGCGAGCCCGTGTGTGTGTGTGTGTTGTGTATTTGTGGCTCGAGAAACGTCCCGATCGTCGATGACCGTCGTGGCGCATCAGACACGAAAAACGTTCGCGGCGATATAATGAAAGAAACTCGAGTACTCGACGTTTACGCAACTGATCGATTTTCTCTTTTCCTTCATTTCTTTTTGCGAAAACGTGTATCGTAAACTTCGAGATTCACGTTTCGCGTGAAATTTTCAGATTCTGAATAAAGCCGGAATAAAACGCGCGCGTTAAGTAAAGTGGTTTTGTCGTGTTTTTTAAAGTTTCGAATTTCCGGCGTATAATTATCGGAGTTTCTTATGTATAATTATCGGGCTTGCGAGGCGCTCGTTAGCCGAGATGATCGCTGCGTGATCAAAAGAGGCCACTGTCGCTGTCATCGACGGTCGTTGTACGCGAGGTACTAATCACTTACTTGCAGGTTCACTCTCGCATAGACACTGAGAACGAGACAGGCGGGAAAACTCGATAAAATGAAAGACAGCAAAGACAAAGTGTGCCGATATATACATATATATATATATATATATTGGTGTGTAGGAGAGCACAGAGAATTCCATGTTCTGCCATCACTGCACCGCGCCTCTCGTATGTCTTCACTGCAGATATACATCTCTCGCCTCTTCCCGCAGATTCCCTCTTGTCTTTGATCTTTCGACCTCGACTGTGCTCTCTTGCCTTTTGATTTACACTTCTATGAAAGAGGGACAACACGTCTCACACGTGCCAGACCATAATTAAGCATAATCGTGCCCGCGGTACCAGGACGCCAAGTCTGACGTCGAGACGCGCCAAGATTTCGCTTTCAGGATCCGGAAACGGGAAAAACCCGCCTCGGTTTTTGAGTTCCGTACCGTCGGAACCGCCGCGTATCTTCTTCCGCGCTGTGGAACGCTTTGAGCGCGATTCTCTCCGCCCCGAAATTGAATCGAACTGAGGCGCGCGCTCGCCGATCTTCCGGCTCGGCGTCCTGGCCCTTACATCAACGCCGGAAGCACGAACGACCGACTTTCGCCTCGAGTACATATTCTTAATTAACGGCTCGGTACACGTCCGTTGAAATCAAAGCTTGGCGCGACCAAGAGGACGAGAACGACCAACCGCCACGATCGCCGCCTGGGGTAATTTTGCACGAATGATACCCTAAATAGAACAAATTCCGAGAAGAACTGACCACTGGTCAGAAACTGGCCGGTTTCTAGTGGCCAGGATTCACCAGACAGCAACTCAGCTCAAAAACTGCGGAGTCGATCGCTCGTTCGTCCTTCCGCTCGCGCTTCCGCCCATAGTAATAATAACACGCCGTTGTCGCACGACAATACATCTGTACATAATGGATACATACGAGCATACCCTATATATGTATATTATATATTATACATCCGCCACACATCGAGAATCCGAGGCCGCCAACCCCGGCCGCCGATATCTCGCGCTTTGAATTTCGTTTCGGGCCCTCGGCCCTGCCCCTCAGCTCCACCCCCACTTCTCGCCTGTATCCATATGAAACTTGCTCACCACTTGCTGTACTTTAGCAAGTATCTTATGCTCACACACAGGACCCCTCTGAGTCTATTCGCTCCTTGTACTTTGCCGAGTTGCGAGTAGCCCCCGGCCCTCTTTCTGCCCCTTTCTCGTCTCCTGGACTTCCCCGACACTCTTACTCCCTCTTACTCGACAATCAGCCCTTTCGCATTGTTCACGTCACCCTCGAAGTTACATGCCTTTCACACACACACACACACACACACACATGCACATACACACATGTATACATACAAGGTGATCGACGAGCGGCGTGCAATCGTCAGACGCCGATTCTATTTCTTTCCCTCCTCGAGGGGGTGTTGATTATTGACGGAAAATGCGCGGTGAGTTCGTCTCTTTTGTATTTTTTCGTCTCGCGGAATCTCGAGAGTTCCTTGCGCGAAGCATCGAAGTTTCACGCTCGATAACTTTTAATTATGAAATTATTTTTAGCCGGTTTGTGCTCCCTTCCTCGCGCGCGCGCGCGAACTTTCCCTTTCAGCATTTTCCATAAATAATGGACCCCGCGAGAGACGAGTTCAGTGATTTCCTCGCGGAACATAAAGGGGAACGCTTGTAATCTAGGAAAGTAACTGGCGCTGATTTATTAACCGTTTAGTAATTACCGAGCGAGAGGAATTGTCGATCGCCTTGTGCATACATATCGAACCTTTCGGCAGCAACGGTTGACACAGTACCAATCGTAAGACAGCTTTAAGATCAGACTTTTGCGAACTCGTTAATTAATGCCCAGTGCGCTCGCAATTGAGTTGAGTACCATCAAATTAAGAAGGGAAAATCGACATGATTCGTGGCGAATTGTCACGAACAGATAAGAATAATAAATAGGGAATACAAAAATAATAAAAATAATAATGATAGAAATAATAGAATTAGCAACTTTCAATATTGAGCAATATAGAATAGTTGTCCATATTACTATGTTTGTTTCTACTAGTATGCCTTTCTATTTAAATAAACCACATAAACCACATAAACCAAATAAACCACATAAAAAGAAAACTAGCACAAATAAATAGAAAAAATATTTTTTTAATTAAATTAAAATATTAAACTTAACAAAAATACTTTTTCTATTTAAATAAGCCATAAAAATATTTTTTATGACTTATTTAAGTACAAAAACATATTAATAGGAATAGGCACAGCAATATGAACAGTCACGCTAATTGCAATAATAATAGAAAATCGCGGGACTAACAATGAATCTGATTGCTCTGTCGATCCGGATATTCGCGGAAAATTGCCGATCTTGGGGAGAGAGGGTGAATTTCCAAGCGACGTTTTCCCGAGTTCGCGAACAAGAAGACTCGCCGTTCTCGCAGGTGCCGTTCTCGCCGAATGTCTAACTACGGCAATAACGCAAACCGTCCCCGGTGATCGTTCGCGGGGTCCGCGGTGACGCGAAAGTAAGAGAGCCGAGTGGCGCGCCGAGACGCAGTCCCGCCGCGAACTTCCGCTTCTTCGCGCGGAAAAAGAAAATCAGCGGAAGTCCCGGCGAGAGGAGAAAAGAGGGCGTCGCGCAAAGGCAGGGACCAAGTTGGTCGTTTATGAGCGCGTGCTACACGATCGCCGCCGCTGCCGCAACTTTTTCCCAACGTTAAATCTTTAAGCTCTCTTTTCTCTCTTGCTTTTCCCGCCCGCACGCCCCGTTCCCGAAAAGGAACTGTACTCGGAGGGCGAAAAACGTGCTACGAGGTGTCGGAAAGTTTTACGTTGTCGGACGTGCTCGCTGAGGCGGTGCTCGCGGTCGCGACTCTCCCTCGAGGGCGAGCCCCGAAGCTTTCGACCCGACGACGAAGATACAAGTTTGACCATTTGAGCTGCGCTAAGCAGCTCGCCGGTTTCTTCGCTCTCTTGCCCCTTGCCACATTTATCGAATACGTGGAAAAAATGCGAGCGCTGCTCGAATGATTACGGCAACTTTTGGATCTCTCCAGTCCCGTCGGATGTCCGGACTCTCTCTTAACGGAGAGTGAATCTTCTTGTACCTGCGGTGTATTGTGGTGGGATTTCGGAACTTCTTTTCTCTTTCCCATCCCCTCTCTCTCTTTCTATCTCTCTGTCTCTCTGTCTTCCTCGTGGAGAATCGACGGACGGTGGTTCAGTTTCGCTTTCCATTACGGAATAATTGAAAGTATTCACTAATTTGTTTCTATTTGTCATCTATTTTGTTTTGTAACTATCAAAAGACGATGTTAAATATTAATAGTTGGAATATATAAACAAATAGCAAGCACAACTTTACGAGAATTCCTTCAAATAAATTTTCATTAATATATATGTTCTCCTTTACATGAATACAAACATTTAAAATTTTACTTCTTTTGTACCAACAAACTAATCTGGATCATCGTGCACAGCGGTTTTTCGAGAAATAAATTAATAGACACAATACAGACGTTTTGCGCGATTCGCGAGAAGGAGAAAGAGACGAAACTCGAGCGTCGTCGTTGTCGTCAGATCACCTATCATTCCATTGTCATTCGTTTAACACGGCGATTAAGGCGGCGAATGAAATTTTCGCGGCAACGAGACGCGAGAAGATTATTTCGTCCGCGATGCGAGATGCCGCCGTAAACTTCTCACAACGCGTCGAAACGCCTCGACGAGAGACGCTGCATCGTCGCAACTTCGACGTTACGAATAATTTCATTTCTCTCGCGAAACTAAACAAAGGGAATCGCGTTGTAAGCGCCGGCGAAAAGCTGTGCTATGCACTTTGAGATTACTAGCTCGAGCGGCGCGTACCGCCGCCACGGCTCGACAGAGACGAGAGGAGAGTAGTAGAGCAGAGAAGAAAGAGAGAGAGGCAGGGGACAGAGGAGGAGGAGAGAGAGAGAGAGATCCTTTAAAGATTCGTACGGAACGGAATTCTCCTTTAAGAGAATGCGACCGACGCCGCGGAAAGCTCTCGCGAGCGGTGCAGGCAGTCGGCGAAATTCCACAAGGGTACACAGGGTGTGGAGCTTAGTAACTGTAATTCCTTGGTACGGGACGCTAATCGGAAATTATGCGGAGCAATTCGAGTCTCGCGAATCCGGGTATCCGAGCCGCTTCGATTCCCCGGCTTCGCTCTCCGGCCGCCCTACTTCGATCCGCGATCATCTTTGCTCTTCGCCACCGCAGTATTCAGGCCGCGATATCAATCCTCTCTCCCCGCCGAAAAATTGAAATAGACCGAGCTCTCGCGGAAGTGCCGTGCTCAATGCACTATGCATCAACACCTATCGCGTCTCGGAACGGAGGGCTCTTCACACCTTCACCTCTCCCCTCGACCTCGTCGAGATACTCGAATATCCGGAAAATTTCAGACGCGCGAGAGTCCGCGGAGGATCGACCGTGACATCATCGTACGTGTTTGAGATCCGATGGTTCAATGAACGACGCATAGACCGGGTCTGAAAGATTCAAGGCATTAAGCATTCATGGTCGTGGCTCGAACCGTACCGCAGCTCTAACGATTCACATGAGTTTCGAAGCGCCCCGTTTTTTAAAGCATAATCAAACTGTCCAAAACATCGGAGAGAGAAAGGTTAAAAGTTCATGAAATTCAACGGGTTAGCTGTCCAGCCCAAAAATTAAATTCAATTTACAAATAAAAAATAAAATATTAAATTAAAAATTAAGTAAAAGTAAATTAAATTGATTTTCATGTATGATAATTAAAAGAAACATTGCGTTTAATACTCATTGTTTGTTTTTTCTTTTTTTTTTATTGAATTTAATAGTTGGCGTAAAAAAGGGATTCCCTACCACTCAATAGGGAGCCAAAAGCACATCGATTTAATCGAAATTGAAACCCATTAAAATAGCGTGAATTTTTTACACAGCGTTGCTGTTTTGATTCCAAACACATTTATAACATTTATTTACATTTATAACTACAATCGTATAAAGAAATAATTATTAAATTGAAGCAAACTATTTTTTAAATTAAATTCTAATGTTAGTGATAGTAATCTTACATGCGCGTTACTACTACCATTAGTTGAACTATTTTCTTCTGCCAATTCGCGAGGAATTTATCTGAGCAAAACTCGTTACAGCGAAATTACGACGGCGCACGTAGTGCATGATTGTTTATGTTTTTTCCTGAAACGTGTGAGAACGTTATTTTGCCGCTTCGACTTTCAAACTGCTCAAACAGATGACTTATATTCGGACAGAAGTAGCAAGGCAGAAGCCAATCAAAAGCTGGCAGTCAGGTAGTAGTCGATGGTCTCTACTTTTCTACCAGCGCGATTAGTTTTTGCTATTTTGTGGCCGCTTTTTTGCCGAGGTGTGAACTCTCCCTAAGATCGAATTCCTATGAATACCGGCGGGCATAATGCATTCGGAATGATCTCGAGAGGTTTCTACGTGGCATGCATCACCGGCGCGATGCACCGACAGCCAATGCGCGCTGAACTCGAGGGTCACCCACCGCTAAGAAGACGCGTCGCGATTAACCAGGCTCTGCTCTTCTCCCTTGGTCAGCTTCCTCCCTATGGAAGCGTCTCGTCGTGTCGCGCGCGTCTCATCGTGGTAGCGCGTGCACATCTCCTCCCTCTCGCGTAACGTTAATTCGGCGGTGAAAGATTTCTCGGGTAGCACGGCGGAGTGTGGTGTGCGGGCGGTTTCATCACGGTCTTCCGGTACAACGATCCACTTCAAAACGGCCTACTTGCTCGCTGACGACGGAACTCAGGTACCCGTACTTGCTCATTGAATTATTGCGCTCCCGTGGTTGCGCACACAGTTAGCGCACGAGATCAGTTTAGTTTGCAGCGAACGAGCGTAACCATCGGGCAAAAGCTACCGCGGTAACCTGCTTTACGTCGCCGCGAGAGAGAGAGAGAGAGAGAGAGAGAGAGAGAGGGAGGGAGGGAGAGAGAGCGAGAAAGGGAGACGGTAGTCGGGCAGAACCGGAATTAAGGGTGAGGTGCAAAATCGAATTGCGGAGTTCGTTCGCACGTCGGCCAAACTTTTCGTCGGCAAAAGCGAGAGTAGCCGTCCGCGCGAAATGCCCGCTGCTGCGGATGTGTAATCGCGTTAAAGCCGATATAGCGATTCGCGGATGTGTTACGGTCGGCGCGTGTAAATCTAACGCCGAGCGTCTTGAGGAGGCAGCCGCGCGAAGGGAAAAACGCGATCGCGATGGACGTCGGCGGAGAACATTGCGAGTCCGTGAGAACTCGAAGACTCTCTCGGCATCCTCGCAGATTCTCGAGGAGTCTGACTTGAGTTTAACGTCGCTCATCAGCAGATTTTGAGAGTCCACCGAGCGCGCTCCAGTCAAAATCTTGACTGTACATTAATCCGGTAAATTCCGTCGAACTTGAAGTGTCGAGCACTTTGGTGGAGAAGGTGGAAGTTCAACACTAGACAGGCTATTCGATGCCAGAAATGGTTGTCTATCGTCGTTTTGTTGAAGCTCAAAGGAAGACGCGTTTAAAAGTTTAAAAGTGATTTTATATTCGATTATCCCCAATGGTATATCTGGACTTAATTTTTATTCTTAATTTCAACAAGCAACTTATTAATTATGTAGTTTTTACACTCAAGTACAAAGTCTTTCTTTTCTCATAATATCTTTACTACTATTTTCTATTAGCATCGGAAATTTTGATAGGGTTTAAAGATCTAAAACAGGTGAAAGGAAGAAATTGTGGATCTCATTGTCGACTGCCGCTGCTACATCCTGCGTCCTATATTCCGTCCTGGAGTCAGTTCCTGGTTGACTTCATAGCCTGGCACTCAATGGTGTTGCTGGTACGAAAATACGAGTCGATTGGAAACGCAGCATTAATTAATAGTCACACGTTAACTGACAACGATCGTGAAATGCGATATTTTTATACGTCCTAATAAATTAACAATTTTTATAATTAGAACATCTACACTGTGAAAAAGATATCTAAAAGTTAGAAAAGATTTATTCGGAGGACAATAACGCGTGTTTACTTAAATTTATATTCTCTTACTCTAACAGAATTAACAATGGCTTTTACGAAAAGCTATATTGAATACTTGCAAATTAATTTGTGAGATACAGAATTTATTTCAGAGAAATACAAACTTGATATCTAATAAATAAATTTTCAGATATTCTTTCTCACTGTAAGGTTTTCAGAAAATATATATTTTCTTATTTGAAAAACATTTTATATCACTATGAAAAAGTATTAGAGATTAGTACTCACCGAATAAATATTTTTTATTTCTTAGATATTACATTTCTTTCACGAAGTATACCTAGAATATGTCGAGAATGTCGGTTGTTGTGATCTCAGCTGATCCCCGGGCGACAACGGCGGACTGTTAACGGCAGGGAGGGGATTAGCTCGCTTTTCTTGCTCATTGTTTTGATACTCACGCGCGTACTTCCTTACCTGTCCGTCTTTGTCCGTGTGTTAGTACGTCTCGAGCCGACGAGCGACGCGGATCTACGTTTACCGGCGCGTTTCTTTACAGTTCCCATCAGACGGTTAAAATAGTGTAGGTCGAATATTGAATTATTCTATCGGGCTCAGCGTCGGCGTCGCGTTGGTTCATATGCGTTTCTCCGATCGACTCGTGTGTACGCGAGTGTCAGTGCCAGTATATGTCTCCTGTGGGACGAAGCGGCCAGGAGCAGGAATGTGAGAAGGAGGAATGATGCGGGACGCAGGAAGTAGAACGTCGGCACCGATATATCTCCAGGTGTGTTACATTATTTCATTTTATATGTTACGCGAGATATTTCCAATTTAAAGTTTAGCGTTTAATGTTAGTCAATCCATCGATTGCAGGATTAATATGGAAGGAAAATTTCGAATTGGTTGGGTCACAATTTGCGCTCTCGCGTGATTATTATTCCGTTAACGCAATAGAAATCTATATTCGAGACTACGGGCGAAGATAGCCGATCGATTTTCGCTCGGTTCCGAATAACATTCCGTTGAATGTTTCATTCGGGTGACGCCTTCGGCACGCCGACTCGTCGAATTGTCGGGATGACTGCTGTGCGAAAGTGGGTCGCGCAGCTGTCGGGGGTGCACCCGCCGGCCGCAAAAATTCGCCAAGAAAATCGCGACTTCTGTTCCGTGAATAATAACGATTCGACATAGGAAGACATGGGATGTACTCGGAATTGCGCGCGGCCCGCACTTCGCCTCGGGTCACTCGCCGCGAATAAATTCCTGCGGGACCCGCAGTCTCAGCACGATCGCGCGGAATTTCTCGAAATTCGCTGAATGGACGTGTACTCACTTAGTAATCCACGGCGCGATCTCATATCCTCTATCTGCGATCGCGTAACGCACGCGTGATAACGTCGCGAAATTATTCGGCGAAACGGTTCTTTTAAATTGCGACTTTATTCTCGTTATCTCCGCGCCTTGTTCTCCTTATCTCCGCGGATCATTTTACCGTACTAGAAAATTGCAAGCGCTCATCCTGTTTTCCCAAATAAAGATGAAGACGTCGATAATTGAAGCTGTCGTTTAATTGAAAAATCTAAAGACTTTCATGGTTATGTTTTCATTCTGCATCGACTGAATACACACGGAGAGAATATTATATAATTTTTTTTTCTTTTATACATATACAGTAAGTAAACCAAATTTTTGCTTTAATTAAATATTCTTTATTGAAACGCAAAATTTGCTAAGTTTTAAAATGAATTTAGAGTAAATTCGATAATGAACTTACGACAGATTTGCCGACTTGCAAACTTACTCTCCAAATTTTTTGAAGTGAAACTTCACTCGCAGTAAGTCACTCGAATTCGAGTGATTTGTCACTTTATAGAATTCGTTCTTCATTCTGAATCAATATTCTCACGCGAAATTGAAAAGTGAATTTGTGATGTGCTTCACTATTACAGAAACATATTCACATTCTAATTAAGACGTTCACTCTAAACCTGAACAAAACATTTATTCTCGCGATTTCGAGTGGCAGTATTTTCACTTTTAGTGAAATTATCGCTTTGAGTGAAAACCGCCACTTTTAACTCCAAGAAATTTACAGAGTATAAAGTATTTCAAGCAAACAACGTTTACTTGAATGCAGTTTGTATTTTTCTGTATAGAAAAATATAGAAAATTTTATTAGCACATTTCAGTTCGTGAAATATAAAAAGATCATATGAGATGAAAGGATAGAAAGTTAATTGCTGTAGAGTTTTAGAGTTCTGTTCCTCGGGGTTACAAAATTCTGTACTTAAAAATTCTCTCTATAAAATTATTATTATTATTAATTATTATTATTCTTACTATAAAATTCTCTCTGTGTATAAACCCGTGACAAACTACGACTCTTTAGATCTGCATTGTCAATTGCGTTATGCCAAATGTACCGCTATTGAAATATCGGTAACCAGAGGGTTGAATCTCGCGGAATCGCATCTTTGATCGCCGCACGGGGCGTAGATAATTTTCTCTCGGAGAGGAAATCCGTGAACATTCGCGTTTTCTGGCAAAAAAGTTAAGACTGCCGATGCGAGAGAGAGAGAGAGAGTCCTTCAAAAGGACTGAACGCGGCTTAAAGCATGAGAGCGCACGACGGCGACAAGGACGAGGATGTGGTTCGCGCGGATCTCTGCCGAATGCGATTATAAAGAAGCCAATTCGTTCATAACACGAACGCGCCTACGCTCGTCGGTGCTTTCAGCGAGAGAACGCGCGGCAAAAAATACGAACAATACATCAATGCACGACGCGAGAGGTTTTCGCGAATAAAGCGGTGATCGTCGAAATGGACCACAAAGCGTTATTGACGAGAGGGAAAGTAATGGAAAATTGATCAGGGGCTCAATGACAACCAGGTGTGAACATAAATGGCTCGTTCCTCTCGCCGCCGCGCGCGTTATTATTTGATTCGACCGTATCGCAGATTAAAACCCACGTGCTATTCAGCGCCCGATTAAGTGCTGCATATATATTTTTTTTCGCGCTTTGGTTAGCCCACGTTCGTCACTGTTTTTCCACACGCATTCGACCGGAGATTGTGACCAGAATTTACGATCGCGTTCGCGCGCGTCCCGCGATATAATATGAAATATGATATAAAATCAAATAATCGAACGTGCTCCGTGCGAGAGCGTTTTATCGCGATAGGTGGGAATTTTTTGGATAGATGTTATCGCCGCGTTACACCATGGCCGAGGAAATGTGACAAAAAATATTTGTCTCCAAGTGAACAAAAATCATACCGCGCGCGCACGCGGAACGAGAACGAAGAAAATATTGGTCTCGCGCTCGCGCGAAAAAGTTTAACATCTCCCCTTGTCCCCGTGAAAAACGGCAAAATATTTGCCCGGAAATTCAGGATGGTGTTTCCGCGCGATCAACAAGGACCATCGATTCTACTTTGGTGTGACCGCCGATGAGAGATATCGGCAGGGCCGAAAAAAAATATCGTAAAACTCGTAGTGTCGGACAACACGCCGCTCTATCCTTTCGCCGTATTATTGTTTAATCCGACTCTCTGTGCTAAAAATAAAATTATACCGATCGAATATTCCAACGTTCGCGGTGCCACGCCATTTCGCGAGACCAGGGCGGAATCGCGGACCGAATTACACTCTTAATCATGTATTTCGTAGTATCTCTACATTCGAGCTACTAATTTCTAAATAAATACGACATTTCGAGTTAGATAGGAGGTATTTTTCTCAGTATATTAGCACGAGGCACAGGATGCACGAGATAATAATAAATATAGTGATTCGATTGAAGGTACCGTCCCTGGAAATTCATGGTACTTTGGTTCAAGAGATGCAAAGCTTCATATTTCTAATATATACCGAGTATCTCACATAGAACAATCTCTGAAACTTTCATGGAGGTATGATACGGATTGAGGAGAAATACCTATATCTTTTTGCGACATTCGCAATAATTACCAAAATACTAATTAAAGAAAAACGCTTCTTTAAAGTTTTAATATCAACGTATATCGCCAATTTTTTTGTAATACATGCTTAAGAGTGTGCTCGATCGAGGCGAGAAGCGAAAACCAATGTTCGCGGGATGCCCGTTAATTGACTGCTCGCGCGTCTCGGCATAGAAAATAATAACTTTCAAACTGCAAATATGAGGTTTATCACGAGGCAACGATAATTTTACTCGGGAATTAGCGCGCTGGAAAATGGCAAATTAACAATGTGTGGAATTTCATTACATAAGAGCTCGCGTGCGATTCAATGTAACGACAAAGAAAATTTAATATGCGTGACGGGAGAAAAAAATCTCGGCGGGAAATTTTTCGGAGGAAACTTAGGCGCGTAACTTCGTGCTTTATACGATGGACACACACCCGACGCTCTTTATTTGCGCGCGTTAAACACGGGATGTTTGACAGTAGCTGGGAAAAACGCTCGTGTAAATTTGGTTGCGCCGAACACAAAATTACTCTACCAAATTACTCTATCAAACGCTCGCGTAAAATTTTGAGTTATTAATCGGAAAATATTAGTGACTCTAATCGCGTGCTGTGCAACGTAAGCCGTGACGATAAGTACGATTTTTGTCGTATTTGTACATTGGATCAAACTAAACAAAAAAAGTTCCCCATCATTTTGCAAATAACCACGTACATTTTCGAACTATTATTCAAATTGGCGGACGAGTGATGGCGCGCCATCATTCGCTACTCTTTCTCAGCTTGATAACTTAAGAAGACTGAAAGATCAAATTGCCTGAAAATCATGCTTGTTTTTTCACAATTTTTTATGAAAAACTGAATGTATATGCAAAAGTGTTATTTTAACGTGTACTTATACAACATATAAAGAGAAGAAAAATATAACTTTGATGATTAAATACTTAATATAAGTGTATGGTACATGCAATTAAAATATATTTCGTTTTTCTTGTCAAGGTAGTCATTTTGCAGTAATATCTTGACTCTCGGTGATTCAATTAAGCTGAATTTTAGTAGAAAATTTCCGTAAGTTTGTCGTTATCGTTTGAACTGACAAACTCGTGAAAATATTTAATTTTAAAATATTGATTTTTTTACTATAAAATAACTGAAAATTTAATAATATTTCATTAAAATATTTGCAATTTTGTTAACTTTTACTCAATTTCTATTATAGTGGTTCACACGATAACGACAAATACGGAAATTTGCGTACGGAAATTTTTTACCTAAAATTCAGCTTAATTGAACCACCGAGAGTCAAGATATTACTGCAAAATGACGACCTTGAAAAGAAAAACGAAATATATTTTAACTGCATGTACTATACACTTATATTGAGTATTTGATCATCAAAATTATATTTTTCTACTCTTTATATGTTGAATAAATACACATCAAAATAACACTTTCGCATATTCTTTCAGTTTGTCATAAAAAATTGTGAAAGAACAAATACGATTTTCAGGCAATTTGACTGTCCAATCCCCTTAAAATTTCATATAATGATTGTTTGGCAGAAGAATTTTAGGTTTGGCCTAATCCGCCTTGATCAAAAATGTCTATTTTTTGTATTCAATTTTATTTCTTATGCATTTTTGTTGCACTTGTTGATAATAGAAATGAGTACATTAAAAACCTATGAACTGCTCGTGAAGCTCAAAGTGAAAAAATATGACCTAAATATTTTTTGTACTTTTACATTTGTGCCAAATTAGAAAGAAATCGGATTGTACCTTTTAGGTAGGTTTACTTATGAGTCTGTCCCGCTCCCGATGAGATTGCAATCATCTCTCTATTGTTATTGATTCATTTTTGCTATATGTTGAAACATCTATCGATGTTTTCTTTTTCTTAGATGTTTTTTCTCTCAATCTACCAGAGAAACATAGCAAAATTGAGAAGAATTTATATGAATAGACAAACTCTATAATATTCTCTCTCTCTCTCTCTCTCTCTCTGTGCGTAGTTGAAAATCATGATTATTTTTTTGGACAATTGTATCCTCCCACTATCATATTAATATTAAAAAGTAATATTAGTATTTAATAGCACTAAGACAACCGTGCTTGCTCCTTATGTGCCTTTTCAAATCTTACTGTTAGTTAATTATTTTTTTAGATTATCATAATTTTAACTTTAGATTATCGTGATTGGTTTGATTATTACCGGAGTTCGCATTTTGTCCCGCGTATTTGGACCGCGCCCTGCTGAGATCGCTTGCCTCCTGCGCGCATTTCAAATAGGATAACACCGCATCGCCATGGCGCGTTTCACGCGTAATTCCCTTGAAAAATTAAACCGGAACATCCCGTGTGTGCATATTATATGCGGTGTATATGCATCTGACACGCGAGATGCGCGCCGCTGAGAACGCGTTTACGGGCGGCTGTGACAATCAGGACACGCCACGACCGACCGACCGACCGACCGACCGACTAGTTGACATTTTCGCATTTTCCAGGTCCTCGTGTCGTAATTAATTATCGATTCGTCCGCACCCACTCCATCCACCCAGCGCGCAACACACGAAAATAGACAGCCGCGCATTCGAGCGCAATTTTGCGCACCGGCACACGACGCGAGATATGTATATGTCTCTGCGTGTGTGTATGTGTTGCGTAGAGAAGCGGCCGGTGAGTTCTGTCTTTGGCAGAAATTAGAAATCGACGCGCAATCCTCGCGTCAACGCGGCCGGCGGCTATTCGATTCAAGTTGTACTCGAGTCGCAGCATTGCCTCTCATTTTTAAAGATAGGACGCGAATTAATATGCATCCGGTATCCCGTTAATTATATCGTTAATAATTACTTCCCCCGAGAGTGATTGAATAATAAACTATTTTATATAATAATAGTAATAATAAATATAACAATAATGAGGGCTGAACTCTTATAAGCCTTTTTATTAACTTCTTGAATAATAAACATCAAGCAGACATAAAATGAAAAGTGGGGGACCTCTCTTAAAAAATGAAATGCATTTATATAAACTATGGTACATTAAAACGAAGGACATGTTCGTTGATGAGCGAACTATTCTGAGAGTTGAACGAGATTTCAAGAAATTCCAGTGTGGAATATAAACTTCGTTTATATTCGCGCATTAACTCGCCGACGATCTCGCGATTTTTACGTCTCTTGCGGAAAAGCAGAACTCTCTCTCTCTCTCTCTCTTTCTTTATCACTGGTGCATTTAAATGCGCGTAAACCGCGCACAGTATACTTCACCGTCTCGCTTGCGGCGGAGAGCGCGAATCACGCGCATACGATTTTACGAGGGCTGTAAAAAATCGAAAGATACGTCTTACGATTGGTACTCAACCATCTGCCGAGATCGCATTTGTGCAGTATATACTCGCCATCTCGATACCGTGTATACCCCCTATACTCACATCTCACATTCCACAGTTTACGCGCCGTCCCCCTCGCGATCCCGTGACCGTATCGATTGATCGGTCGATCAATCGACGCGATTACGAGACGCAAAAATGCCCGCGTTCGTCGCTTGATAAACGCGTTTAATCCCAAACCAGATTAACACGCATGCACGCGCCTTCGATTTCCGGGGCGCGCGTGTGACTCGGTTTTTGCCGAGGCCGCGCGCGCGCGCACGGCTAAATCCGCGGGCGATGCTCGCGGAGCCTGTGGAAATATGGCGACGTTATATCGTATTGGCGTAATTAAGCCCGGACAATCGCTAATTAGCGTTGAGTTTATCGTGTCCGTGTTTACCGTGTTCGGCCGAGTCCTATGACATAATCGTCGCCGTGCATCGCGGTAACGACAATGTCTCTGACTGCCTGGTGCGCGCCCGAGCGGACGCGCCCGCGCACACAGCCGAAATTACGCCGGCACTTGCGGCCGTATAACCGAGAGAAATTGTACGGTAAATATTTGCGCGCGTCATACGCGAAACAGCAGAGCGCCGCGAGTTAATTGGCTACTGTAGAGCGTTCAATAATAACTTAACATCGGCGCGATGCGACGCAACGCGACGATGGCGGCGCCGCCGCCGCCGTTGCGATGCCGATAATAAAACGCGAGTATTCTAAATCGAGTGACGATGCCAACTCGACCGGCAATCGACACGTAGAGTTCCATTTGGCGGCTATTTGGTCTCGCGATCGTCGGGACTAACTTAGAGCGCTGACGGCGAATTACAGCCGCGCTCTTCGAGCTACGGCTCGGTGTCCTGATTTCCTTCTGGAAGTTCATGCTGATTAGTTCGAAACGAACGATCATAGTCGACATTTCTCTCGATTGTAAGGTCCGCGATGTACTTTTGTAAATAGGACAACTTACATGTCCTTTCGGCGCGCAGGATGACCGTCGACTGTCGCGTAATTTAGTTTAAACGATGAAAAGGTATCGATTTATTTCAGTAAAATGTCGTCAAGCTTTTAACCCTTCACAGTCATATTTGCAACCCTCTCTGTCCCTATGCCAAGCTCACACCCCTCGGCAAGAAGTTACATGTGAAATGCTTACAGTGTCTCTTACAGCCTAATTACAAGTTTATCTTTTTTCTGTTTTCTGTTCTCTGTTCGCTTCTTATGTTATGGACCGACCTTGGTTTCTGGTTTCTCTGTACAGGTTTTCAAGGTAATTTATTTAATTTAGTTAATTTAGTTAATAATATTTTCGCGACATGTAGTATCTGGGTCAGGTCAGCTTTGAATTACCTCACAACTTTGTGAAAAATCGATATTCTTGATTTTTTTCCAAAAACATGGAAAAGGGTTGAACTCTATTGCGACTAATCCAAAGCTCCTCAAACGTTTCTTACAGCCTAATTAAAAGTTTATCTTTTTTCTGTTTTCTGTTTTCTGTTCGCTTTTTATGTTATGGACCGACCTTGATTTTTAGGTTTCTCTGTGCAGGTTTTCAAGGTAATTTATTTAATTTAGTTAATTTAGTTAATAATATTTTCGCGACACGTAGTATCTGGGTCAGGTCAGCTTTGAATTACCTCACAACTTTGTGAAAAATCGATATTCTTGATTTTTCTCCAAAAACATGGAAAAGGGTTAAACTCTATTGCGACTAATCCAAGGCTCCTCAAATGTTTCTTACACCCTAATTAAAAATTTATCTTTTTTCTGTTTTCTGTTCACTGTTCGCTTTTTATGTTATGAACCGACCTTGGTTTTCGGTTTCTCTGTGCAGGTTTTCAAGGTAATTTATTTAATTTAGTTAATTTAGTTAATAATATTTTCGCGACATGTAGTATCTGGGTCAGGTCAGCTTTGAACTACCTCACAATTTTGTGAAAAATCGATATTCTTGGTTTTTCTCCAAGAACATGGAAAAGGATTAAACTCTATCGCGGCTGATCCAAAGCTCCTCGAACGCGTTTCGCGACATTTTGGTCATCCTGTAGCGCGAATTCTTCCAGCACTCGATCAGCACACAGTCTGGATCCATCGAAATCTACAGAAAAACACAACGACTCTATTCTTCACCCCTTTGCCCCTCCCCGCGCCGCTGCAACCCTCTCTGCCCCTATGCCAAGCTCACACCCCTCGGCAGGAAGTTACATGCGAAATGCTTACAGTGTCTCTTACAGCGAACAACCTAATTACAAGTTTATCTTTTTTCTGTTTTCTGTTCGCTTCTTATGTTATGGACCGACCCTGGTTTCCGGTTTCTCTGTGCAGTCCTTCAAGGTAATTCGCCACCGCCTTTTTCTCTAGACTATCTGTCTCTCTTTCATCTATCTATCTACTTCCGCTTCGATCTCTCTGTCTGTATCTCTTCTCGCTCACCATCACCACCACTATCATCACCATCACCACCACCACCACCATACGCTCCGAGATACGTTCATTTCACAAAGTCCACCGTCGTGTGTGTGTCGCACACACATCACCTAGGTCGCTTGTATTAAACGTGCAGAATGTCTGACGAGAGGGATCGGTATATTTAATTAGATTGGAAATTTGATTTTCTTTTCGTCTCTTCTTGCTCCGGTAACCGCGCGTCATTCGTATATCTCGTGCATTCGTTATTCATTCCGCGGGTAATTTGAATTTTCCCCGAGGAAAAATCGGCCTTGAAATCTCACGCGAAGAGAGAAGGAGAAGAAAACCCATGTTATATATTGGTTATATCCCGCACTCACGAAGACATTCTGCATGTTGATTAATTGAAAGTGAATAATGGTAATGAGCGAGCAAGAGGAAGTTCGAATCGTATATGTCGCGATATTATTATTCACTTTTTTCCCCACACCCCGTGTCACAAGTACACTAACCCTACATCACGTTATATCACATCACGTCGTTCGCACCTACACGTATACACGCACGTGCGCGCACGCGCACACACATACGCACACACATAGAAACACATACAAATCCATACGCTCACGATTCATCAGTCAAATCTCTCTCGCTCCTCGTTCGCTCTATTACATTCTACTATTACTTCCAGCTTCTCTCTCTTTCTCTTCTGTCACCTTTCGCTGTCTGTCTCTTTTATCATCTTTCTGTTTCCCTCCTCCCCTTCCCTCTCTCTGTCTCTCTTTCTCTCTTCACTGGCACTTCATGTATCTTTGATGATTTCGTCGTTTTACTTCATGTGCCTCTTTTCGTGCGCCGCCACATCTTTTCGTTCATCGTCGTTACCTTCGCCGTACGCGCCGGTGTCCGACTTTATCGGCGCGTAAAGCGTCTCGCAGATCGATGTAACCAGAGAGTCGCCTCTCTCGCAAGCGTATCCTCGTGCGAGAACGCGCTTTCGCGCCTGATAACCATCCCCGAGCAAAGACGACGCCAAACTTTGGCACGCGCGTTGGAAAGGAGGAGCGTTTTCGCGTTACATCGATCCGCGCGGCGGCCGTGAACGCGGACACCGGGGCGCATTACACGACATCGCGCCAAGCTATGCAAACTATGAACCACCGTGAGAGCTTAATATGCGCCTTTTCCGCGTCCATCACACGCCGAGCAGAGTAGAGCAGCACGAGCAGCAGAGCGCGCGAGCAAAGAGCCGGGAGAAGCGCGCGCGGGCGTGTATGCGCCTCACGCGCGCGGAAGACGAGCGAGCGACACCGAAAAAAAGGTGGAAAAAGGAGAGAGAAAAAAAAGAGGGGAAAAAAAGGAGGAAAAAAAGCGTAAAGCTCGCACACGCGCGCACGTGTGTACACGCACGCATCCTCGCGCGCGCTTTCGCGAGCGTAGAGCGGCGACTGACTTTGCATTTTGTAGTCGGTGTTTTTTATGCGTCCTATTGCCTCTCTCTTTCAGCGCTCTCCTCTCCTCTCGGCCCGCTCCTCCACACCTTGTCTGTTGCTCTTTCTCTCTCTCTCTCTCTCTCTCTCTCTCTATCTTTCTCTTTATCTCTCCCTCTCTCTCTTTCCTCACGCTTGACGCGCCCGGCAAAATTCAGTGCATTTTTTCTCTCCCTCCTTTTTTCGCGCTGCCACCGCCGTCGCGGCGCGATTTTTGAGGCCCTTTCTCCTCGCCAGCCCACCACTACACTCCCGTCACTATTTACGATGCAAATCAAAAGCGGGTCCTCTGCTCTCGTCCTCCTGTAACCCCCCTCCTCTCCTCCGCACTCTTCTCGCAGTCGCTTTTTACGGCACGAGTTCGCGCGTCCGACGATTGTGACGAATTCCGTCTGAAAATCGGGTACGTTGAACCCACGGCTCCTAAGGGCGTTCTCCTGGCCAGGCTCCTCCGTATATGGAAGGGAGTTGTCGCGGGATAATTTAGCCAAAGTGCGCGTAAGATCTCATCCTCGGAGTGGAAGTCTTTTTGAGGGAACTTCGGTAATATTTAAACGTGTCTCTCTCTGAATCTCTTCGGGGCCCTTTGATTTCTTCGTTTAAAAAAAAAATTGGAGAAAAGGTCGGGACGCGAATTTGTCGTGAATTGCGTTTCTAATATCCGAAAATAATATCCGTATATGGAGCAAATTCTATTATCGTACATGCCACTTGCGGGTCAAATAAATGTTTCGTAATCTTACACACATTGTCAAACCGTTCTGGAATATTATTGATGAATATTTCGGCTCTACTTGTCGACTCGACGAGCGGATAAAGTCACGAAAGATGATCAAAAGGAAAAAGATATTTATGTTTCGAAATGATCAGTTCTGAACGTTTAACACAAATATCAGGAGAAAAATCGATATTTGAGGCGATAGAGATGTCATCGTGATAAAGTTTCCTGAAATAATCCGCAGGAGATTAAGTTATTTTATCAAGTGTGTGTCTGATTTGAAATCGAATCGGGCAATTTCTCGCAGCTCCAAAATTACCGAGCTATTTTTCTTTCCTTTTATTATATCGTGCATTTGTAATACTTTAGAATATTTTTTTGTTTTTCGTCCAGTCGTTGGACGCTCGCGGATAAAATCGCGAAGTGATCGCGACGGGGCGACGGAGGAAGAGACATTTATGTTCTATCACGCCGAATATTCGTCACGTATATCGCGTATTTCTGCTTACGGACAATTTATCGCCGGTGAATTTTTCCGCATGTTCGCCCCGCAAGGACGGCGGCGCGCTGCAATTTGGCCGGCGAGCCAAGAATCGAGTTTGGCCGAGTTCGCGGCGTGCCAAGCTGAAATTACGCGCGCGCGCGCGGCCATTGCTCAATCGTGACTCTTTTACGTGCACTTTGACGGACGAATAACCCGACTTAACGCTCGAGCGTCGGTCACTCGCGTGCGGGCTTCAGAACTCGCGAGTGAAATGCGGGAGTAACGAGGCGCGCGGCGCGATTTGCGACGCGGCGCCTCCCTTCTAACGATCCGCAATCGGGACGCGCGTTTTCGCGTGTGCGTTTCTGTGTGCGCGTGCGTATTACAAATTCACGACAAACCGGGCGCGATTCTCTCGAAAAAGTACCGAACGCGCGCCGCCGCGAAACGTGAACGTCACTATTAATGAGGCCCGGCGCGCCAATTAGAGATGGGAACGGGACAATTAAATTTTATTTTGCGATTAATTGCCAACGGGAGAGGCCTGTTTCAACAGAACATTTTGATCTGTCGCTTAATTATTGATGCGCTCAATATCGAAAGTCAAACAACCGCGAATAAAGCCCCTCACTCCCTCACTCGATTAAATCAACGTCGCGTGCGCGGAGAGGGGCGGGGGAGGGTTAAGAGTGACGTCGATGATTCCGCGTTCACCGAAATATTTCGCGATCGAGTGGGTGAAAGTGCGCAAAAAGCGACGTCATTTGCCTCCCGCGCTATCCGGCGCGCGTTTTCGCAACGAGTCGCCCAAGTCCCGCGAATGAGAACGTCGCGGAAAATATCCGACGCTGTTGACACTTGATTTCTCGAAAGAGCATTTTATTTGCACGACACACACCTTGCCCGGCCTCTCTCCCACCTGCCCCTCCACCCCGACAACAGCGGTTCTCGCGGACATCGAGCGTTATCGATCGCGATGCCCGCGGACAATCACCTCGAAATTACGCCAAACCCATCCCGCGCCCACCCTCGCCTTCCCTCCGAACGATCCTCCATTCGGAGAAAATCGCGTCTTTGCACCCCGCTCTTGCACCATTGCGAAACGCATGGAAGGTAAAGATACTGGACGCATTCCCAATCCTGGACATTCGTTCTGGCCTTTAAATACGAATAACAAACATGGAACACATGTCTATATCCAATGTATGGGCGACCCATTAGACGCCGCAAACGCTTTGAAGCGCTTGAAGGAAAGCCATGATAGATCCATGATTGGTCTATACGCGCTTCAAAGCATTTGCAGCGTCTAATTGCATTCTACTAGTCGCATCGACGTGAGTAACTATTACCATCTTGAATATCTTTGCTATTTCAAACAAACGTAGGAAAATAATGCCTACAAAAGTCATCTAGTTTCGAAGGAGACATGACGCAGCGATTCTTTTATAAGTGCAGGTGTGTGTATTATTTCCAAATCACCTTGAATGTTTTAAATGAAATCGTATGATTCTTCGAACACAAATCAATTCTTCTGATCATTCTGCGTAGAAGAATACTAGAAATAGAAAGGTGAATACCTTCTGAGATATTTGTTTTATTTTATTCTGATATTCTTTCAGTACAAGAATGTGAAATATCTCGTAAGGTATAAATGTTCAGAGGAACTGTCTTGTGTTAGATATTTAAGGTGATCTCAAAGTCCCTTACTTTTCACAGAAGAAAGAATCATTGTCAGTATTACAAAACTTTTTCAGGTGTTATTTTCTTATATTATGAAGTAACAAAGGTATGATCAGTTATTGTCTCATCTTGCGTTATTTTATACATAGAATAATTTTACGTAAGGTTTAATTATTCGTATTTTAGGACCAACCGAAACGCCCAGGATTAAGTACGTGTCCGGGCATTAATACTCTCACTTTTACGAAACGCACGACGACGCGAGTCTCGCACGTGCCCAGCGAGACTTGCGACTTAGTTTCGTCGCATAGACACGAGCATGCCTTTGTGATTGACGTGTATGTGTGTATGCGGCTCTGTTAATGAGGATGTAGTCTCTGGACTCACACACGAGCGTACACGTGCGCTTGCACACCCACCCATACACACACACCACACGTAAATATACTACACACACGAACGCGAACACCTGCATGTTCAGCAGTTTTCGTGTTGTCCATAGAAAACTGTAGAGAAGAAATCCGTATCACGCATAACCGCAGAAACCGGGCCCCCAAGGGACCCAGCTGATGGATTTTTCGGTACTCTTCGGGACTCCCGAAGACACACTTTAACTTCATAGGCTCATAGGTCATCGCAGGACACTCTGATCTCGATAACGAGCGCTCGGTTGAGTCCGATTGTGCGGGGTCTTCGAGGATCCCGGAGGATTCTTCGGGCTCTCCTCTTCCCGCAGTCGCACATACTCGAGTCTCGAGATTTCCGGGTTCGTGCCCCGTCGGAGTCCGGACTATCGTCCGCCGGCCGACCGGCCGAAACGGGGATCCTTCTGGACTCATTACTCAACGCGCTCGTCCGCCATTTACAATCGTGAGGAGAGGAAGTAGCCCGAGTTCCGACGCGGAAGTCTCGGAGGAATGAAATATGCCGTGAGAGGAAAAAAGTCCGCGGAAAACTCGCTCGCTCTCTCCCTCCCCTCTCTTCTATCTATCTTTCTCTCTCTCTCGCGTGAGAGTTTTCCACGGTGGCGAAGACAAGGCGCGCGCGCGCGCCAAACAAGCGTCGTAAATTTCAGGGTCCTCCTTGGAGAATCGTACCTCATCGAGAGGGAATGCAAGAAGGCGCGCGCCGTGCCGCGCCTTCTTGCAGCCGCGTGTCGACAGTGGCTTTATCTCGGAAGAAAGGCGTCCGGTCGAATGTAAGAAAGTTCGCGCGGGGGAAAGTTTGCGCGGAGGCGCGCACTTCTCGCGGCTCCGTGACGGAAGCGGAATCGGGGTGATATCCGCCGCTGGACTTTCCACCAAGTCTTTCTCTCTCTCTCTCTCTCCCCCTCCCCCTCTCCCCTGCCTTCTGCCGAGTGCGCGAATATCAACTCGCCGGATTTCTCGCGTTCCGACACGACACAGCGTTGTTATAAAAATGCGGGACAACCGGGGAGAGTCACGTAGCGGAGCCGCGTGTGAGAAATCGCGATTCGCCAGGCTGACTCTAGATTTTCACTTCGATCGGCCGAGTTAGCCCGACCTGGGCGCCTCGCGACCGCAATTAATACCGCGTGATTAAAACACGCGTCATTAAATCGGCACGCGCAATATTAAATATTTGGAATGGCGTCTCGGTAAACGCCGCGGCGGTCACGAACGCGTCATTAATAACTTTAATCGCGATCAATCACGCGGCCAATCTAGAAACTCGTTTCTATCGTGCGACTGCGTATCTCTGCCGCGTGTCATGCATCCCGTGCAGAACAATCAACCGCGGCACTAATGACTCGTTGATAATTCGGGCAGCGGAAGCGCTGACATAAATATGTTCGCGGGCTTTTAAAGAGCTATTTTTATCCCGGAAGAAAACTCGCGCGGCGGGAGACGCGCACATTTGTCACGCTCTCAGATGTAAAGCGCCGTGCAGAGCGTCGTCGCCACCCGTGGGGGGTCGTCTCTCGCGTACGTCACTCTCGCACGTCGCGCCATCGAGCTCTGCTTGTTAATCTCTCCAGGGGCGAATTTATTAAAATCGGAAGAAAATTATTTTATTTTAAAGCGATACAAATGTGACACCTGTCACTTCCGATCGTCTCGCGGGATTTGTGCAAAATGTTTATTCATAATTTACTGCTGTTCGCGTTATATTTTTCGCACGATTGGTTTTTACAAATTAATCTTGCCGCCGGGTATTGCCTCTCGATCTCTCGTGATTAACGCCGCGTACAGACGATTCGTTGCAGAATATACGCACACTGAGAGAAAAACTATCTACATATGAGAAATAAAAAATATTTATTCGACGGATATTAATAACGTATATTTGCTTATACCAGAGTATAAAATACTTTTCAAATAAGAGAACATATATTCTCTTAAAACGCTGAGAAAAAATACTAGAAAATTCATTTGTAAGATATAAAGATTTATCGCACACAGGAATATACACTTTATCTCGCAGAAATGAGCTTTATATCTCACAAATAAATCTTCGAGTATTTTCAGTGTAGCTTTTCATGAAAGAGTAACCGTTTATTTCACTCTCATCAGATAAGAAAATACAGATTATAGTAAATACGTTATACCCACCGAATATATCTTTTATTAATTTTCTGATACTCTTTTCTCCCAGTGCTCTCATTAGTCCTCAATAATCAGCGGCAGAAGCTTCTTCCGTTGTCTCATAAGCAATTTTTATTTTTTTATTTTATTTTCGTCACTGATACGCGAAATTCGCATGATCGACTTCAGTCTCGTCGCGTGTTAATCGACGCGAAAATTATCCGGGATGCCGGGAAGTTTTATCATTCGCGATGCAACAAGCGAGATCACGGTAGAGGATAAGGAAGAAAAGGCACCCGCGATCGTTGTAAAGCAACGCGCCGCGGAATGCGACTCGAAGTGCACATCGCGGATATAACGGACTATGAAGTCCGTAATACAGTCATTTGGTCGACTACTGAGGATAGTAACGCACGGCGAGGCTAGCCTGCCGCGGGGATAGTTTTTACGAGATCCTTTAATGGAAACATAAACGCTCGTCTCTGTCACGACATCGAAAGCGGGTTGCATAAATTTTCAACGCGACGTTACGACAGGCATTTTCTCTCTCTCTCTCTCTCATTTCTGATAAAACCTGTTCCGAGGCGGCCGCACGCGCGATTCGATACCGTAAATCGATGCAACCACCAAGCCGCACTGACCCTAGCGAGTCTAATAATGTACGGGGCGGTGATATATCGAGTTTAGATTTCTAACGCGAGATCGAGTGGGCTTTGGGAAGGATCTCGTTCTCCCCTTTGCCCTTGTCCCTTTCCCTCATCTCTCTCTCTCTCTCTCCCCCCCCCTCTCCCTCCCTCCCCCCTTGCTCAGCTGTTGCGGCGACGATAAAGGATTTACGAGAGGAATTTTGCTCGGGCGCTTGTAATGGGTTTTCTGATGAAGATTGAATTCGGAGCCCCTCGCACGTTTTCCGAGGACGTGTCCCGTCCTCGTCCTCTCCCGCACAGCCGATGGAATCGCGAGATTCGCACGGGAATCATTTATGAGCTCCTTTTAATCCGTTAGACACGCGCCAGCCCTCGTCGGACTGGTAGGGAGCGAATTTTTTGGACCCGCGCCCACACACCACGGGGTTGTCGGGGGAGAGCGATGAGAGAAGGTCCGTAAGCGAGGCGGGGCGAGACGAGGCGAGATATTTACGAGGCGCACCGCGTCGCTTCCTCGTGTTCTGATCGATGACTCGGGAAACAACCCTTCATTCAAGTTATCCCGCTTGCGCCGAGCGTCGAACAGCGCGTTTCGCCGTTCGGGAGGAAGATTGACGGCGAACAGACGAGCGCGCTCGGGAGCTACCGGGATCACACATGCGCGCAATTATGTCGATACACGTAATCGCGATCGTTGATCCCGGCTGGATCGCAGCTTCCCCGTCTGTTCGGCGCAATCACCCGGCGAATTCGGCCTCCTCGCGCTGAGAGGGACTGCGTGACTTCGCTCTTCATAACGTCGCGCCTCATAACGCGCGCTTTGTAATTTCCAACCTTCGGCCTCACGGTTGAGTCTCGGAATCATCAGCGAGGATTCCGTCTGGTCTTCCACTTTACGGAAACGACGTCTCTCTCTTTCTCTCTGCCGCGGTTCTCGTTTTTACCTCCTGTCGGGGGCATTTTCGCGCGGCGCGCCAGAGAAGTTAGCACTTCGAGTGCGTCGTAAAAATGTCATTTTCGAGCTGTATTATCGCTCTCTCTTTCTCCCTCTCTCTCCCCACCTGCCTCTCTCGCTCTCCCGCGCGGGAGACCGTCGCGCGATTACACGCTACACGCTTACTTAGGCGCGACATCGGCCATGGTTTTACGATTACGGCGTACTTTACGACGGCGCGCCGTTGATTCTGACCGGCCGGCCAAGCCGGCTTCCACTCGGCAAGGATCAGTCAGTTTGACCTCACGTCGTTATGCATTATTGCACGTTACGCACGCCTAGCGATTGATTGTTAGTCCCCGTGAATGTCGCATGCCGTCCAAGACGAGAGCGCGCCGGTACACGACGTACGGCACACACGTCGATCAAGTTTTGCACCATCTTCCCCGTCGCTGGAAACGTAGAGAAGGACAAAAAGAATACCAAAGAGGATCGCGTCATCGCGCCACGACGGGGGCGCAGGATCCGAGAATGACGACGAGAAGAGACGCGGCGATTTCGAAGGGGCTAACACGATCTTCCGGAAACGGAAGTGGATGATGGCTAGTAGTTAAGCGCTCAACAGCGCGGACGCACAGTCGCCGGAATGCAAAGTTTTCAACAATCCGGCAAGCGGAATCCGTTAATGATCCGAGAGAACGCGAGGGTAGTTTCTCTCTCTTTCTGTCTTTTTCCTTCTCTCTATTTCTTTCTCTCTCTCTTTCTCTCTCTCTTTCTCGAGTAGGGGGTTGTCAAGGAACTCGGATATAAAACCCGCGGCTCTGGAGTCGAAGGGGATCCGCCGCCATTATTTGCGAAGAAATTGCCGTCTCGCTCTCTCACTCGGCCGCGCGTTGAATATTTATAAGCGAAGTGGGGCAAAACTTTCTTGGACGTGTTGCGCGCTCGCGCAGCGCAACAAGGAAAGGCGGTGTGTCACACAGACTCTCGGCAGATACCGCGCGTTCTTTTTTTCTCGCCATATCGCCACAGATCATGATCTAGCTCGTTTCTCATCGCGACATATTCACATCGAATCGCGGCATTGCCACGAACTCTCTCTCTGTCTCACTCTCTTTCTCTCTTTCTCTCTCTCTCTCACTTTCTCTCTTTCTACTCTATCTATCTCTCTCACGATCTGACATATCTCAATCAGCGCATTCGGTCATGACTTCGCCGTCTCTCGCCACTTCATCCCCCTTCTTCTCGAGTCATTCTCATCACGCCTGATCTCTGTCACCATATATATACACATATATATTTTTTATATATATATATATAGAAAAATACGTCACAAGGTCGACGCCCCGGGAGAGACGCGTGTCGGCCGCGGCCGTTGTCCGTTATCTCGTCCCGCTCGAGTAATTACCGGTCCATTTTTCCCGCGGCGGACGCTCGCACAATCTCCGACTTAATCCCTCGAGCTATTCGAAATGAAAGGAAAAAGAAGCAGGCGTGAATCGAGCGCGCGGAGGCCTCTCGCAGTGTCCCCTCGGATTAAATTCCCGTCGCGCTGAGGAAAGGTCGACGCTGGAATTCCTCGGGGAGAATAACCGCCGCGCGCCGTCATACGCGTGTCTCCCAGGGCGCCCATTATTACATATAGTGCGAATAGATTAACCATAAAGAATGGAGTGAAAAGTGAAGCGAAGAACACGATGCGGATATTCGCGGCGCGTTCTAAAGGATGTTCGCGGGTGTGTTCGCCGTCAGCACCACTCGATCCTCCTTCGCGAGAAATCAAGACGAAAGTACCCAACTTTGGCCATCCTTGTCGTTTTGATCCTTGAATACAAATATGTAAATTTTTAACAGAGAAAAATGTATACGTACATTCTACATTAAAAGTTTACATATTCGTATTTAAAGACCAAAACAATAAGAATGTCCAGCTGTGTGTGTCTCCAGCTAATTGGTCTGGTCTTTAAATATTCACATTTAAAGGCCAGAACATCTAAAACATCTGGAGTCATGCACGTGTCCAAGCACTGGCCGCGTTCAGCAGAGAAAGCTCTACGACTGTTATGAAATTCGATGTTATGAACTCTGATTGGTATGTGCTCTTGGCCGGAGCATCTAAGAGCGCACGTCAATCGGATTAAAAAATTTGACAACAGCTGCGAGACAGCTTTCTCCGCTAGACGCAGTTATTGGTGTACTTTTATCTTCGTCCAAGTATCTTCGTGTAAGTATTCGTTTGCCCTCGCGACCGCCGCAACGTTTCGTCCCTCGAGTCACCCGGGGAACGTCGTGAAGCGCGATAGAACTTTCGCTCGCACGATGGAAAGCCTCGCGGGCCCATAGATCACAATTAGCGAACGCGACCCGCCGCCGGTCGAGTCGAAATTTTCTCCCGTTCGCGAAACGCGAAGCTCGCGAAGAGCCGTCTTTCGGCCATTACTCACGCGGCGATATCGCCGGGCTGCGATACCGTCGCGTTTTCATGCGAAATGACGTTTATCGTAATTGCCCGTCCGGGCGCATTGAGCGCACTAAATTTCCGCGAAGCGCGCACGGCCGCGCTCCTATTAATTACCGCCTGATAATCTCGATCCTTGTAATTTACAATACGCCGGAGGATCCTCCATCGAAAAATCGCGCGTCGCTCCGCGTGACGCGACGAATCGCTCCATTAATCGCGATCGCGAATGACTGATCGTTCTAATCAGTGACTAATCAACCTTATGCGCGCTTCTCCGCCCCCCCCCCCCCCCC
>NW_022639453.1:1488978-1501243 GCF_010583005.1 Odontomachus brunneus
CCCCCCCCTGTTGTCGCTCTGTCACGTCGGGGTCGCGGTAAAAAGTAACTGCACAGAGAGAATATCGTAGCAAAGATTACGATACAATTTTTAATATTCCGAGAACTGACACCGTTGTGAAAGTTATAATAGCAAAAATGATCATAAACATGATAATTTTTACTGTGTTCATGATCACTTTCTATGTCTTATTATAATTTTTATCATAGTCTAGTCAGTCTATTCCCGGAGCACTAAAATCGTATTGCAATTTTTACTACAATATTCTTTCCGCGTGTCTTCCGAACGATTGTGATGAGTGCGTGTACGTATATTTATATGTGATTGAGTGTGTGTAAGTGGGTGTGTATTTGAGATTAATATTCCGGGGTACTCGACGATGGTTAACACTTGATAGTGATAACGGCAAAAGTATAGCGATAACGCGCGCTCAATCTTAGCCACCTGACAGAGAACGCGTACTTTGGGACATAACCCCCGGGAGAAAAGGGGAGATTGACTCTCCTTGCCGGGGAAGAGCCACTTTTTCGTTGTTCCCTGAGACGAAAAGTCGAAAAAGTAGAACCAGAACGTAAAAACAAAGAGAGAACAGTCTTCGCGCGTGATCTCCTTCTTCGTACTTTTAATATGTGTGTCGAGTGATCTCTCTCTCTCTTTCTCTCTCTCTCTCTCTCTCTCTGTCTGTCTGTCTCTCTTTCTCGTTCTTTTTTTATTTATTTTTTTTCCGTTTTTCAACTACTTAATCAATTGTGTACATGTGTTTACTATTCTTATATTGACTCAATGATGTTATTCTGTGGTGCTTTGCATGTCTCTATTGGACTCTGCATGTCGTATAGGGCATCGTAAGTACTTACCAAATGAACTCATCAGAGAACTACGAATACACACGACACTCTCTTCAGACTCCGATCTGACCGTCCGACCGTCTCTGGGCCCGATGTGGTCCCCGCGAGTCCAGCGATCCATGGACGCGCGCGCGCGGGCCTCCCGGCGGATCTTCGCCGCCGGAGACACGCGAGTGGCTCCCTGGCTCCTTAGATTCGCGAGTCGTTCGAGGCCCTGGACGCTGAAATTCGCCGGCGATCCCCGGACTGTCGTGCCGGGTGTCCCCCGGGGTAGCCCGTGGATCCCCGGGCGCGGGATCAGGGATCGACGGTACTCTCGGATTCCGGCGCCCGGGGATATTGCGAATCGTTTGATCCTTGAATATTTAGATCCTTGTACACAAGTAGTAGAAGCTACGATCGCCGTGCGCCGTACGACGACGTCCGGCCATTTACATGAAAATGCGATCGAGGGAATCTCGTTCCGCCGATCCGCTCTAAAACGCGACGCGAGTCCGAGTGAAATAAAGGCAATATCGCCGCGATAAAGCCTCGTCGGCTGGGATAAGCCAGGAATAAGATGACAAAGGGACACGAGGCAGGGCATCGTGACGGCGACGGTGAGTAGAACGAGCCAGGACGGCGTCGATAATCGGGCCACGCACAATCGACAAGGTGCAATCGTTCGAAAATATCGCTCCACCTGAAACCGCGGTCTCTTCTATGGCAATCGACACAATTCGTAAAGATATATACGTATGCAAATTGTTTTTGCGAAGAGCGAAAGATCTTCTCTCTCTCCTTCTTTCTTGGAGAAACAATCTAACGCAGGTTGCGTACATTGACGTTGCCAAAAAGTGAAGATTAATACGCCTTTTTGACAGTGCACTAATGTCACATGACGTTAGGTTAGGTTTTTGGTGGTGGAGAAGGACAGAGCTCTCATATCAGCAAATTACGTTCTCAAGCACTCGACATATGCCAATATCATTAGTAGTTGGGTCTCAAGTGAGATTTTTTTCAAAAAAAAAAAGAACGCTTGCACAAAAATGTGCATACATATGTTTTTACGACTTGTTTTATCAGATTGCCACAGAAAAACACGCGAAACGGTACTTTCAAATGTTTGCCACCGACAAAATTGCGCGAAATCAACACTCGGAACGACCCCGCGGTCCTGAATATGATCAGAGATACGCGCAAAAATGTCGCGAATCTCGATTATGTGCTCGTCGCGCTCGCGTCGCGAGCACCGGGATGCATTTCCGCTCCGGAACGGAACTGCTCGCCGACACGTATACAACTTCACGGTTCGATGCTCTGAATACAAAAGAACGCGGCGACGAGTAGCGAGAACGGAGGAACGAGCCTTCGCCGATCGATACTATTTCAAGTCGCTGGAGGAGAGAGAGAAAGAGAGAGTGAGAGAAAGCAAGAAAGAGCTCTCTTCTTCTCCTCTTGATCTTCCACTACGGGCGAGCGCTCTCGCCCGCAAGTATATTTTTATTAATTTATCCCGGTGTAGGCAACCCCTAGCAGTAGCAATGTATCGTTATCAAACTCGCCCCCGGCTCCTCCCTCTTCTCGTCCGTCCAGAGATAGCCGCGGCTAACAGCCGCCGATCGACTTCCGTTACGATTTTGCCAGACCTTTTTCCTGTATCGCTTCCGTGTCGCTCCTCCCGTCGCTCTACCTCTTTTTACGCGGCTTCTCTGTCAATATTTTTCTTCCGCGCAACGCCTCAGATGCCTAGTTAATCCCCCTTTTCGTTACCTCCCGGCTTTCCCATCGGCCTCGAACCTGCAAAAGAGAGATTAACGAGGGACGAGCAAAAAGAACGAAAGGGAGCGTGGGTAGGAAGGCGAAATAAATAGATGGTAGAGGGAGAGTGGAGGAAGTGTGTAGGATGAGGAGACGCGGCGAAGAGGAGGATTTGTGCCACGAGGGAAATGCCGACGGCATTCGGCGGTCGCGCCAACGGAAGAAATGACTTCCGTAGATTTTTCCTGCGCGATAACTCTTCCCGATGTTGTTCTGACCCGAGGCATGAACTCCGTTCTTTTAGTGATGTCATATTAGCCGCGTGTGTCCGAGTATCGGACGACAAAAATGCGGCAATTGAATTTCTCCCGACGAGCTCTTCCGCACCATCGTGTCCAAGAATTCGCCGTTCATTAGCGAATCGAAACGGGTTCCGCGCAAATTGCAAGAGACGAAAGCCACCGCGACTTTTTACCTCGCACGAGAATCTAAGTGAAGCGTCTCTTTGAACACGGAACAGAAAAAGGAAGAAGGAGAGAGAGAGAGAGCGCCATTGCAAAAAATTATAGCGCGTATCCAAAGTAATGTATCGGCAGTGCAAATTCTCAACTATTTCCTTTGACTGTGTTCCGTTCCTCCGCTTCGGCGTTATAATGATTACGCGATCTTTCGCGTCGACGTGGAAAATTACCCGCTCTCCGGTGTGAGCGTAGAAAATCCGAGGAAATTCTCTCTCTTTCTATTCCTTTTGTCTTTCCGTGTTTCCTTTATCGTTCACGTGAATCAAGAAAAATACGGAAAAGTGATTTTTCCGACGCACATCGCGTAGCCGCGTCGTTTTCGCGCTCTTCCTGACCTCTACCTGGCTACCTATTTCGCACACGAGGACCTCCCTTTCGCGCTCTTCTTCGCCCGGTCCTTCTCATTAAGCTCGTCCATAAATACCGGGAACCACGTCGAAGCTGCGGACGCCGTGAATATCTAACCGCGCAGTCCCGTTAATTACCTTCCCACCTCGTCCTCCATTTTTTCTTTTTTATTCTTCGTGGTGATCTTCTGGATGTAATTCGATCTCGCGATGAAAGTTGCGAACGGAGGTATCTGCGCTCCCGCGTTAATTCTTCAGCTCTGCAAAGAGGGCGGCCAAAATGTGACCTATCTTGAGGCAGTGAAATCAATAGATGAAATGGGTGCCGTTTTAAAGATCTCGACGAGCTGAACATTTTGGTACCTATCTCAAGTTGATTCGATTTTTCGTTCCGGAAATACAGCGTTCCAAAAATCTGATTTCCGTTTTTAATTTATAAAAAAATATTAGCGTTGGAATTTCGAGACGATTAAGGGCGCGTTGGAAAGCTGAGAGTGTCTACTTTTCAGGAAAAAAATATATTATTTTGATAAAATACCAAATAACCGGAAATCCAGGTGTTCCAAGTGGATTCCCGGTTATTTGGTATATTATCAAAATAATATATTTTTCCTGAAAAGTAGGCACTCTCAGCTTTCCAACGCGCCCTTGATCGTTTCGAAATTCCAACGCTAATATTTTCTATAAATTAAAAACCGTAACGGAAATCAGATTTTTGGAACGCTATATTTCCAGAACGAAAAATCGGATCAACTTGAGATAGGTATTAAAATTTTCAGCTCGTCAAGATCTTTAAAACGGTACCCGTTTCATCTATTGATTTTACTGCCTCGAAATGGGGCACATTGCCTATAGGCATTTGGTTTCTTTTCGAAATCTAGCACGATTTTCTGCACTGCTGTCTCGCGGGAAGGTAGATCCCGCGACAATAGAGCGACATCTAAAACCTGCTCGTACGCATATCCTAAAAGAAAGCTTGACACATCAGCGTGTCTTTAAATATATTTTGTATTTAAATATTCATATTTTTGAAGACCAAAACAATAAGAATGTCCAGGACTAAATACGTGTCCAGACGATGGTACTTTTGCCTTACCTTCGTCCTCGACTTCCTGCACGATATCCTCGCGAAAAGTCACGCGACCCGTGAGTTGAAATCCAGTGACATTCAGTGAAATTCGGCGGGATTAATCAGGAGTGAGATTAATTTAGCGAAATTAATTTTCTTAATTCCGCTGGTACATTGAGTTACATGCATCGAGTCGCGCTCACCTCTTAATCATCCTCTAGTGCCCAAAAATTGTTTCAGAATTCTCTCTCTTTTTCCTAATTTTTTAAAATAGCCCCCGAAAATTGAATCCCACGACCTTTCCCCTCTCCGGGACCCGTGCAAGAAGCACAATCGGCACTCGAGGAAGAACGTGAATTATGTGTGTCACGTAATGTTGCCGCTTCCGCGGACCACTGACGGTCACGTCCCAGTCACGCTTTCTTTTCTCTCGCACCTCGTCTTCTGCGTCCGTGAGTAATTCATTTTGTCTCTTGCTCGTGGCGCAAGTTACACGAAGCTTCGAGTTCGTTACGCTCGGGCTTAATTGCGACGGTTCCATTCTCGCGGCCGAGCCAACTGAATTTCAAGTATTTTGCTTTTCAGACGATCTCTCTTTCTCTCCCCCTCTGTCGAGAATCTCTTAACCTCCCGACGGAGAATTGTCACCTCCGTGAGCAGAAGTTTTATTTTGCCGAATTGAACGAGTCTCCTCTACATCATCGCCTGACAATTAATGTTACTCACGCGAGCGCGCGAACTCTCAATCTGAATTTTCGCGCGGAACCGAATCGTTCCCTTCGGCATGAATTGGGAATCCCCAGTCAGCGCGGCTGACTCGCCAAAAATAGCGGATAATATCCGCGGTGATCGTTTATAAGAGAATCGATTTCCTGACACTCACGAAAAATGCTCGCCGAGGCGACGACGTAATGCGAGACCTTCGGGGCGCAAATCGTCCCTCGCGACTTGTCCCTTAATCTCCCAGCTCTCTTCCATATCCTGCCAACCGTCCGCCAAAGTCCCTTTATTATTTTTCTCGCTTTCGTTGTAGTGAGTTTAATGACGTCCAGATTCGGAATTCCGTTACACTTTAATCCGCGAAACACGAAGGAGGGAGAGCCACTCCTTTCCGTCGCGGCTGATTAACGCGTAACGGAACGTTGATAACTTCGGCCGAACTCGGACGCCATCGACTCCGCTCTCTGCCATGAGCAATAATCGACTTCCTTCTTTTTTAAACTTTTGTTTCTTCTTAACGCCGCGTGTTCTCTCTCCCCGCCTCCCGCCTTTCTTTGCGTTTTCTCTCGCTTTTCTCTCGTTTTGTGTCTTGTCTTTCACGTCGACGGCCTCTCGCTGACGGCGAGGCGCGGCGTGCACTGCGTGACCGATCGACAGAAATCTCTTCTCTCCGTGTAGGAAAAGGAGGACGGGCCCGTGTACAAGTTTTACGAGACCATCCGCGATTTCGGCGAAGACATCATGAGCACCATTAGTCACCTGCGCGACGTAACCCTCTTCGCGCCCAGCAACGCCGCGCTGGAGGAGCCGGGCGTCAAGCAGATCCTGCAGGACAAGAAGCGTGTCAAGGAGATCCTCAACCTGCACTACGTCAAGGAACGATTACCCCTCGAGAAGATCAAAGATAAGAGCGTCATCCAGGTGAGTCGATTTTTCCCTTGTCTTTCGCGTAACGTACACGATTAAATCCCCGTAACTATACAGTAATTATACTGTAGCAATAATCAAACTGACCATCTTATCCTTGGTACACCTTGTATTCGGTTGTCCGGTAGCACAAGCTAAGAAAGCCACGTATAAAATATGTATATCTCGTTTAGAAGTTGCGGGGTTTTCGCGAGAGGTCTCCACAGTCTTCTCGCCGGCCCTTAATTATGGGCCACTTTTACCTCGTCAGCCCGTATGCTCGATTTTAAGATCATACATTTGCAAGAAATTTCATTATAACTGGGAACGTGTCGCTCAACTTGATTTACTCACGATGAAGAACATTAATACGATATTAATACGAATGTTAATATGATGAAGAATATGTTTTAACGATGATATTATATTCCGATTTTAACAGCACTCTCTCAAAGAAAAGTATTTAAAGAATCAAAAATGAAAATAAAAAAAGGACTAAAGAAATTCAGGCACAGAAGTTTTGGTGCTATAAAATCTAAGGATATAGGTCAAAGTTTCCTATGTTGGGAAACCAAGTAATTCTTTCCTCCCAGTCTCGGTTGCGAACAATTTTGAGGTAAAATTTTTGATACTTTATTGTTTATAATTACATGTTTTATACTGAAGACTACTTACTTTTAATGTTTAATAAATTACTTAGTTTCTCAACATAAGAAACTTTCACCCATATCCTTAGGTTTTATAATACTAAAAGTTCTGTGCCTAAACTCCTATTAGCCCTTTTTTTATTTTTATTTTTGATTTATATCTTTGGAGTTTTCTCATTTTTTAATAATTTAAAAGAATCATTTTTCGCGATATATTTGGTTCCTCTCAAGATAAAAAATAGTAAAAAACACGACAAACATAGTGCCATCTAGACCTGTTCTTCCCTGCGACAGTCAATCGTGTATACATGTTAATGATGCTGTCATATTTGATTAACCGAACGCTTCTCTTTGTTTTTTTTTTCCCAAAGAAACCAACAGTTGGGAGGCAACATTCCGGGGTAATTACAAATTCATACAGCTTTCAGTGTGTTTTTCCTATCTCTCTGTGCGTAAACTGTTCGCAAACTCCGCATGCATCCATTTGCACTCCGCTTTCAGTGCGTTTTGCGATGTTGAGCGTATTACGAGCGCGAAACGAATGCGAGCTAACATTTCCGGCGCACTAACACGCGCCACGCGCCGGATACTCGGCAATCGATAGCGTCAATAAATCTCGGGCTGGCCAATAGCTTTAGTAATCGAACGCCAAAGAGATTTCTATTCTTGCCGCGATACACCGCGTTATACGGGATGATCGCGAAGTCGCATGAGAAAACGTGACGATACCAAAATGCATTGTTCGACAGTGCAGGTGCGCGTCCGAAATTTCACCTTGGAGCGCTGGCAAAGTCTCGCTTCTCGGGAATATTTTCGCTTAAGGAGTTTATTCACTTGGACCAAAGAATACCTAAAAATTGTGTAAAAATTTTAACGTGTAGTATTTAACGCAGTAACATATTCGCAGTTAAAGTTTCATGCGATTTGTCTGCATCGTGCGTGAAAATTTTAATAGCAAATATTTTTCGCAGATAACCTTATGATACAAGCAATGTGGATTATTATTTCAGCGTAATTTTGTAAAAATACCGTTCAAATGAGAAATTTACGAACCATATGTTAGATTAAATTGGAAAACTAAAAAATATATAAAATATATAAAATAGAAGAATTATTGAATAGTTTCAAGAATAGTTTCTACAAAAGTAGCATTGTACCGAGTGAAAAGTGGCAAGAGATGATATCATGAAATTAGTTTCAAATTAACATTTATTCCGATATAAATATATAAGACGTAATTCTGTTCGATAGAAATAGCGAATTTATGAGTAACTCCTTTCACGTGTCTTTGGGATGCCCTGAAAATAAATGTCGGGGGAATAAACTCCTTAAAGTCTGCGTCACATTAGCGATTACCGACTGAATTGCGCGATTGACGATTAAATAAAATATTGCCTAATTATCAATCATCAATCCCAATTGGTAGTTTGGTTATTTTGTTCGTAATCCATTCGGCAATCAAGTAATCCGATATCGGCTTGAGGACATTTGCGAAGCAATGTCGCGCGATTCGCGCACAACCCGGTATAGCGAGAGCCACGCGTTCGCGCACGAAAGTGCGGAAAGGTTCGACAGCTAGCGCGGAATGGATTTCTGCCGTTTCCTCGGTCAACGCCGATGCGCACCGCGATAATTGCGTATTTCGCAAGGAGGCCGAGCCCTCCGGGCGCCGACGACACCGACGACGACGACGACGAACGAAAGCGAACTCACCTGGACCGGCGCGATAAGGAAACTTGGCTTCCTCGGATTAAGTGGATTGGAAGATAAAAGTTTCCACGGACGAGAGAAAAACGAAAGAGAAACAGAGAGAGAGAGAGAGAGAGAGAGAGAGAGAGAGAGAGAGATGTCTGACGTCATAACAACGCGCCAGGGTTCCGCTCTTAAACTTTGCTCGCTCTCGGAGTCGCGTCGTCGTCGTCGTCGTGAACGGGCGCGCCGCCGGTTCGTTTTCGCACTCCTCGCAGGCTCATTATCATCCAATCAGCATGGTGGAACTTTTCGTCGGAATAACAAAAAGCTCTCGGCAATTTCCCGCCGGCTTGCCGCCGACCCTTCCATCCCGCCGTTTCCCTCTCTCGCACCGCTTTTCTCGCCCGCTTATTTTTACAGCGTCGGCGGGAACATTTTCACTCGCGCGAAATTGCCGGGACGTTTCCCGATTCCGCCGTTTGTTTGTGTATATTCGCGCGATCGCGCCGCCGGCTAACCGGCTAATTATTCGTCGCGAAATCGCTTTGACGTGGCCTGCAAAGGATCAGCCGGGCATACGCTCGACGGGAATGGGAATCGCACGATACCGTTGTCGCCGCTTTCGCCGACCTTCTCGCCCCTTGAGAGTCGTACTTTGACTTTTTTCCAGACTTCGGGCCGAAACGTCTCGTTAGCGCACGCGAGAACTCAATTACCGCGCGACCACCGCGGCCGGCCGCGCGGATATCGTGGTCGCGATGCGTCGAGTAAATCAACGGGAGAATCAAACCGATCATTCACGCACGTTATATGGGCGACTTGCATCGGTCGGTACGCGGTCGACCCTCTTGCGCTGTGTATGCATTGAGTAGTAAACACTTGAACATTTGTTTGTGGGGTAGACTATTTATTCGCAGAAATCGATTTTACTTCGCAGAAACAGACTTTGTGTCTCGCAAATAAATTTTTCGCAGTAAAAGTACTTCACGGCTAAAATATTTCTTTCACGATGTATACGAAAAAAATATTAGTTTCTTTTTTTAAATATAAATTTTTAAACATAAATTTTAAATATAAATTTTAAACATAAATTTTCTTTTTCAATGTTACTACATTTATTAGCCTAAGCGTCATGTGCTGACCATGCGTGTCGTTTATTCTTTATATTTATTACGACGCAGAGATTGCACTTCCAAAATCCAGCATTATTTTAAGGAATCAGGCTGATTCCCTCTGATAATAATTATTTTGGGAATCCCAACTGGATGCTAAAGAAATTTCTATTTCAGTTTTATCGTCATTAAGGCTCCTGGTCCTTCGCATTGTCTATCTCTTTTTAATGACGTCAGAAGCGAAAAAATGCATGCTAAAAATTCTTGCGAAATACGTTGAAATAAAACGATATATTTATAAAGTGACACTTGCAAATGATTAAATAAACCTGTGAAATATTCCGTGCATTCTTCTTTTGCTTTAATAATCAATAATTTGTCGTAAATTAACCTGAATAGAAATAGGCGAAGAAATAGAATAGTTAAGAAGATGAATTGTATGCCACGTTTACAACAAATTATTGATTGTTAAAGCAAAAAGGGAGTGCACAGAATATCTTATTATAAATTTGTTTAATCGATTACAAGTGTTACTTTATGGATATATAATATATTTTTATTTCAACGTATGTCGCAAGAATTTTTAGCATGCATTTTCTCGCTTCTGACATCATTAAAAAGAGATAGACAATGCGAGGGGAGGAGCCTTAACGGCACGAATTGTCGACAAGCGCGCGTAATGCAAAAATATTCGCAATACGTGCGTGAAGTGTCCGAGAAAGGGAAACACGATGCGTGTATGAGTAAGTGAGAGAAGAAGTGAGCGTGCTCGAATAATTCTCGCGCAAAACCAATAAATTCCTTCCCGAATCGAATGGATTCGAACAAGTTTATTGGCTTTGCAACATTGTTTGCAGATTTGCCGGTTATCTATACGCACCGGCGGATTTATAGGGTGTCGGCGCGAATCGCATCTCGCAAATTCCGCAATGAAAAATCATAGCCGGCCGATTGCGTCTAACGGGATCGCAAAATGCGAACGTAAACGGGACAGGGAGGGCCGCCGATTTAGGAAAACCTTCTTGAGACCGTGTGATGTAAAAGGATTCCACCAAGGAGATGAGATTATATTTTTGATGCTGTATATATTTTTTTTCTTTATTCTAATGCGTAAAGATGAATTTAGAAATTTGTTTTGTGCCCGAAAATTTATTTTACACGGAGAAAACTACTATGACTGCTATATCTACATATTTTATAGAGAGAAAATTTATATGATTTCAAGGGAAATAGATATGGTATTAAAAGTTGCTGTTACTACATGCCCATCTATACAATTCTCACAGCCACAGTTACTTACGATATATAATGTGCAGTACATCCTCGTATATACACATAGTTGTCTCAACCGAGGAAATATTGCCGTCTCTCTGTTGTGGTCTACAGAATGAATATTATGGTTGAGAGATCCGTAAAGCTTGCGAGGTTGCACCATACAATACTGAGAGTACTGTTCAAACACATATGGGTAGGCAGTAAAGAAGGTTAGTGTAGTACTTTCGAAGTTACTACACTATCTTGTATGCGAAAACTAACATTGATTTTTTGTTGTAACAACCACATTTAGGAAAGTGATATCTTTGGCGTTTTCTCCGTGTATATAAAAAGAAAATGTTGTACGATTAAGGCTCCTGGCCCCTCACATTGTCTATTTCTTATTAATGACGTCAGAAGCGAGAAAATGCATGCTAAAAATTCTGGCGAAATACGTTGAAATAAAAAGATATATTTATAAAGTCAATAATTCAATAATTTGTCAATAAATAAATAATTTGTCCTAAATTAACCTGAAAGAAATTGGCAAAAAAATAGGTTAAGAAGGTGAATTGTATGTTAATTTACGATAAATTATTGATTGTTAGAACAAAGGGGGAGAATATCTTACAAATTTGTCGATTGCAAGTGTTACTTCGTGGATATATATTTTTATTTCAAGGTATTTCTCAAGAATTTTTAGCATGCATTTTCTCGCTTCTGACGTCATTAAAAAGAGATAGACAATGCGAGGGACCAGGAGCCTTGAGAGGACTGGAGGCTCAGATTGCCTGAAAATCGTGCTTGTTCTTTCACAATTTCTTATGACAAACTTAATGAATATGCGAAAGTGTTATTTTAACGTATATTTATACAATATATAAAGAGAAAAAAATATAATTTTGATGATTAAATATTTAATATAAGTGTATAGTACATGCAGTTAAAATATATTTCGTTTTTCTTTTCAAGATATCGTCATTTTGCAGTAATATCTTGACTTTCAATTAAGCTGAATTTTAAGTAGAAAATTTCCGTAAACTTGTCGTTATCGTGTGAACCACTGACAAACTTGTGAAAATATTTAATTTTGAAATATAAATTTTTTTACTATAAAATAACTGAAAATTTAATAATATTCCATTAAGATACTTGCAATTTTGTTAACTTTTACTCAATTTCTATTATAGTGCTTCACACGATAACGAAATAATATGGAAATTATTATGAAAATTTGCTTACGGAAATTTTTTACTTAAAATTCAGCTTAATTGAACCACCGAGAGTCAAGATATTACTGCAAAATGACGACCTTAAAAAAAACGAAATATATTTTAACTGTACCATACACATACACACACACACACACTTTCTCTCTCTCTCTCTCTCTCTCTCTCTCTCTCTCTCTC
>NW_022639453.1:1502708-1506297 GCF_010583005.1 Odontomachus brunneus
AGAGAGAGAGAGAGAGAGAGAGAGAGAGAGAGAGAGATGTCTGACGTCATAACAACGCGCCAGGGTTCCGCTCTTAAACTTTGCTCGCTCTCGGAGTCGCGTCGTCGTCGTCGTCGTGAACGGGCGCGCCGCCGGTTCGTTTTCGCACTCCTCGCAGGCTCATTATCATCCAATCAGCATGGTGGAACTTTTCGTCGGAATAACAAAAAGCTCTCGGCAATTTCCCGCCGGCTTGCCGCCGACCCTTCCATCCCGCCGTTTCCCTCTCTCGCACCGCTTTTCTCGCCCGCTTATTTTTACAGCGTCGGCGGGAACATTTTCACTCGCGCGAAATTGCCGGGACGTTTCCCGATTCCGCCGTTTGTTTGTGTATATTCGCGCGATCGCGCCGCCGGCTAACCGGCTAATTATTCGTCGCGAAATCGCTTTGACGTGGCCTGCAAAGGATCAGCCGGGCATACGCTCGACGGGAATGGGAATCGCACGATACCGTTGTCGCCGCTTTCGCCGACCTTCTCGCCCCTTGAGAGTCGTACTTTGACTTTTTTCCAGACTTCGGGCCGAAACGTCTCGTTAGCGCACGCGAGAACTCAATTACCGCGCGACCACCGCGGCCGGCCGCGCGGATATCGTGGTCGCGATGCGTCGAGTAAATCAACGGGAGAATCAAACCGATCATTCACGCACGTTATATGGGCGACTTGCATCGGTCGGTACGCGGTCGACCCTCTTGCGCTGTGTATGCATTGAGTAGTAAACACTTGAACATTTGTTTGTGGGGTAGACTATTTATTCGCAGAAATCGATTTTACTTCGCAGAAACAGACTTTGTGTCTCGCAAATAAATTTTTCGCAGTAAAAGTACTTCACGGCTAAAATATTTCTTTCACGATGTATACGAAAAAAATATTAGTTTCTTTTTTTAAATATAAATTTTTAAACATAAATTTTAAATATAAATTTTAAACATAAATTTTCTTTTTCAATGTTACTACATTTATTAGCCTAAGCGTCATGTGCTGACCATGCGTGTCGTTTATTCTTTATATTTATTACGACGCAGAGATTGCACTTCCAAAATCCAGCATTATTTTAAGGAATCAGGCTGATTCCCTCTGATAATAATTATTTTGGGAATCCCAACTGGATGCTAAAGAAATTTCTATTTCAGTTTTATCGTCATTAAGGCTCCTGGTCCTTCGCATTGTCTATCTCTTTTTAATGACGTCAGAAGCGAAAAAATGCATGCTAAAAATTCTTGCGAAATACGTTGAAATAAAACGATATATTTATAAAGTGACACTTGCAAATGATTAAATAAACCTGTGAAATATTCCGTGCATTCTTCTTTTGCTTTAATAATCAATAATTTGTCGTAAATTAACCTGAATAGAAATAGGCGAAGAAATAGAATAGTTAAGAAGATGAATTGTATGCCACGTTTACAACAAATTATTGATTGTTAAAGCAAAAAGGGAGTGCACAGAATATCTTATTATAAATTTGTTTAATCGATTACAAGTGTTACTTTATGGATATATAATATATTTTTATTTCAACGTATGTCGCAAGAATTTTTAGCATGCATTTTCTCGCTTCTGACATCATTAAAAAGAGATAGACAATGCGAGGGGAGGAGCCTTAACGGCACGAATTGTCGACAAGCGCGCGTAATGCAAAAATATTCGCAATACGTGCGTGAAGTGTCCGAGAAAGGGAAACACGATGCGTGTATGAGTAAGTGAGAGAAGAAGTGAGCGTGCTCGAATAATTCTCGCGCAAAACCAATAAATTCCTTCCCGAATCGAATGGATTCGAACAAGTTTATTGGCTTTGCAACATTGTTTGCAGATTTGCCGGTTATCTATACGCACCGGCGGATTTATAGGGTGTCGGCGCGAATCGCATCTCGCAAATTCCGCAATGAAAAATCATAGCCGGCCGATTGCGTCTAACGGGATCGCAAAATGCGAACGTAAACGGGACAGGGAGGGCCGCCGATTTAGGAAAACCTTCTTGAGACCGTGTGATGTAAAAGGATTCCACCAAGGAGATGAGATTATATTTTTGATGCTGTATATATTTTTTTTCTTTATTCTAATGCGTAAAGATGAATTTAGAAATTTGTTTTGTGCCCGAAAATTTATTTTACACGGAGAAAACTACTATGACTGCTATATCTACATATTTTATAGAGAGAAAATTTATATGATTTCAAGGGAAATAGATATGGTATTAAAAGTTGCTGTTACTACATGCCCATCTATACAATTCTCACAGCCACAGTTACTTACGATATATAATGTGCAGTACATCCTCGTATATACACATAGTTGTCTCAACCGAGGAAATATTGCCGTCTCTCTGTTGTGGTCTACAGAATGAATATTATGGTTGAGAGATCCGTAAAGCTTGCGAGGTTGCACCATACAATACTGAGAGTACTGTTCAAACACATATGGGTAGGCAGTAAAGAAGGTTAGTGTAGTACTTTCGAAGTTACTACACTATCTTGTATGCGAAAACTAACATTGATTTTTTGTTGTAACAACCACATTTAGGAAAGTGATATCTTTGGCGTTTTCTCCGTGTATATAAAAAGAAAATGTTGTACGATTAAGGCTCCTGGCCCCTCACATTGTCTATTTCTTATTAATGACGTCAGAAGCGAGAAAATGCATGCTAAAAATTCTGGCGAAATACGTTGAAATAAAAAGATATATTTATAAAGTCAATAATTCAATAATTTGTCAATAAATAAATAATTTGTCCTAAATTAACCTGAAAGAAATTGGCAAAAAAATAGGTTAAGAAGGTGAATTGTATGTTAATTTACGATAAATTATTGATTGTTAGAACAAAGGGGGAGAATATCTTACAAATTTGTCGATTGCAAGTGTTACTTCGTGGATATATATTTTTATTTCAAGGTATTTCTCAAGAATTTTTAGCATGCATTTTCTCGCTTCTGACGTCATTAAAAAGAGATAGACAATGCGAGGGACCAGGAGCCTTGAGAGGACTGGAGGCTCAGATTGCCTGAAAATCGTGCTTGTTCTTTCACAATTTCTTATGACAAACTTAATGAATATGCGAAAGTGTTATTTTAACGTATATTTATACAATATATAAAGAGAAAAAAATATAATTTTGATGATTAAATATTTAATATAAGTGTATAGTACATGCAGTTAAAATATATTTCGTTTTTCTTTTCAAGATATCGTCATTTTGCAGTAATATCTTGACTTTCAATTAAGCTGAATTTTAAGTAGAAAATTTCCGTAAACTTGTCGTTATCGTGTGAACCACTGACAAACTTGTGAAAATATTTAATTTTGAAATATAAATTTTTTTACTATAAAATAACTGAAAATTTAATAATATTCCATTAAGATACTTGCAATTTTGTTAACTTTTACTCAATTTCTATTATAGTGCTTCACACGATAACGAAATAATATGGAAATTATTATGAAAATTTGCTTACGGAAATTTTTTACTTAAAATTCAGCTTAATTGAACCACCGAGAGTCAAGATATTACTGCAAAATGACGACCTTAAAAAAAACGAAATATATTTTAACTG
>NW_022639453.1:1506435-1523902 GCF_010583005.1 Odontomachus brunneus
CTCTCTCTCTCTCTCTCTCTCTCTCTCTCTCTCTCTCTCTCTCTCTCTCTCTCTCTCTCTCTCTTATATTGAGTATTAGATCATTAAAATTATATTTTTCTTCTCTTTATATATTGTATAAATACACGTCGAAATAACATTTTCGCATATTTATTCAGTTTGTCATAAAAAATTGTGAAAGAACAAGCAGATTTTCAGGCAATCTGATCCTCCAATCCCCTTAAGCGAGTTTTTAGGATCTGCCGCGACAGGCAAGAATTTTCCCGCAAGCGTCAAAGTGCATTAAAATCGAATGTTTACCGATCGTTGGAACGATGCAGCCTACGTCGAAGTGCGTTGGAGGCCAATGAACGGTCGCGCGAAACGAGCGTTTTCACCGCGGCTAATGCGCACGCGCGCGCGAATGAATTGCGCCATCGAATTGTATCGGGAAAACGCCGGCGCGATGACTTACGAGTTGGCCGATTCGAAGAGAGCCGCAAACGGCGGCACGCTGTAGCCGTTTATTCCCTAAAATTAATCATTACAACGGCTCGTTGGCAAATCTATCGCTCTGTCGCGCTCATTGCGACTTCCGAGAGCCGGCCTATCTCGATCGCGCAACGTCGCGTCACGTCGCGTCGTGTCGGCCAGCGTCGATTTCCTGCGCCATGAACGCAATTACGCGAAATCTCCGCTACAGCTAATTACGCTTCAATATCCATCGGGCCGCTTCAATCATTCAGCAGCGCGCGATACGGGATGTTGGCTTTAATTACTGCGCCCGCTCGTTAATAAATTAACATTCGATCAGTATAAATAAACGTTCGCCCACTGCGTGCGGATACGCGATAAAAGGACGGCGGACGGCGCTGCTTCTGCTGTGCAGCCGCCGATCGTCATCCCCTTGGCGACTATCGTCGCGAGCGCATCTCGATTTCCGAGAGTCGCTGTCAATTGACTGATGGGCAGACCCGTGCAGAAAAATGAATGCTGCCGCGTCTTTGCTTGTAAAAAAACTCATGGGATAGGTGCGAATCAAATCGCTTTGGTCATGTCGGTAGTGTTCATTGTAAGGCTGCGATCCGTTAGACGTTACAAATGACATGAATTACGCTTTGAAGCGCCGCGAACCAATCGCGGCGTTACTTTAAACGCGCCGCAAAGTGTCTAATGGATCGTACTCTGAAATCACGCGCTACGTAGCGTCTCTGGTGCACACGAGAGAGTTCATCGGCAGGAGTTACCCGAAATCTCGTGGATCGAAATCGGCGGAGGAAGGGGCCATCGCGGCGGAACGATTCGATTTAATGCCTTGGTGGTTCCGGAGCGGCGCGTAGAGGCGGGCGATAGGTCGCGAGAGGCGGCGATATTAATTAATTTACGTGTGGATTATCATAAAAGCGCGGCGAACAGGTGCGCTAATGCCGATTCGCTAATTGCTGGTAGTTATGGCGCATTGGTAATATCGCCCGTTATTTACTGCGCGCCCGGACCAATATTGACTCGAGGCCCGAGCCTCTCGTCCAGCACGCAACGGAGTGTATATATATTAATAATCGTCCGGCAAACAAACGGTGAGTCGCCTTTAATCGGAAACAACGCCTACGGCGGCGTGACATCGTCGCGTGCTCGCGATCCCGTCAGTCATCGTTCATTAAGACGCCTGCTGAACTCCTCGGCCTGAGTTAGCCTCACTATTCCGTTCTCCTTCCTTCCCTCACTCTCCATCTTGAGTATCGAATTGTCCCGATGAGCAGCACGAAATCACGGTTATGATTCTATCATCAATCACGCGAGGTCAGCACTGGTAATTATGTTGTGTTTGTCGAATACATATTTCTCAATAAGGAAAGTTGGACAGACTCTGACGAATTGTAATCAATATCAAGAAGATATAGGAACCGTGTCTTCCTTGCGTTTCGCTCCAACGTTTCGTAAACATTTCAGTTCATTTCTTCAGGCAGCAAGGCGATCCGAAACTACACAAAACGATCATGTTACACAGCTGCAGGAAACTTCACTCTAACTTCATTAGTAACGCGTCAGTTGTGTCGATTCATTCACGATGGAACATGTTAACACGAAATTTCTGACTGCTCCTCGAATCAAACTTTTCTCTTAATTAATCGCGATAGTTTTTCTCCGATCTTAAAAGAGATTCTCCAAATAAACTCTCTCTAGAGACTCTCTCGAAATCTGTGCTCCAGCAGGGACATTCTGCGATTCCGTTTCCACTGTTCCAGTCACAACAAACGCGCGGACAAAGCGTTCTGCGAACCTACCCCTATCGCGAGTCCACCCCTGCCGAGTTCTCCCTCACTCGACGCGAAAGCAGGAAGTCGACGCGGCCGGCCGCGAATTTTCTCGCGCTCGCAGCGCGACGAGGCCAATTTGCATGAGACCGCGCGAGTCGCACGGGAGACCGAAAGAAAATAATTAATAACCGTCGTCCGCGAAAATACGATAAGCGAGCAACGGCCACGGAGAAGAAAAATACGCGGCGGATCAACACGCGCGCGCGAGATCTCTCACGCACGACGTGGCTATACGGCGAACATACGCGCTGCTCTCCTCTCCTCTTTCCTCCTTTCCTTCTCCGCGTTTTTTCTCTATCCTGGCTGATTTGCATTAAACACCACGCACCGTACGTCCTGCGCACTAATTTATCGTCCCGAGATATGTTTTACACCGCTTTCATGCTTTATACTCTCCCGACGTCGCGTACGCGTGCTCTCTGCTCGCCTCGCCTCGCCTCGGAAGAGGCACTCGCACGCTGATGAAATGATAAAGCACTCCCAGCAAGAGGAGGTACCGCGAGACGTGTCGGGCCCGCGACGTGAAATTCAATTTTATTCGCGATATCGCCGCGAAACGACTCTCCTCCGCTCTCTCTTCTCCTCTCACACACACACACGCGCGCGCACACTCACATATACTCTGGTGTTCTGCCCTGTTCCCCGTTCCATATCCATATTTTAGGGAGATCGGGTGAGGGAATTATTTAAAATATTGGTTTAAATATCTCACGGACTACACGGCAGCCGTTGCGCGCGCGAGTCTGTTTTAATTATCGACTTAAATATTGCCTCGACACTGTGTGTTCGCAACACCGAGGTTTGTTTGAAAAAGTGTCAGAGGGAGTTTCTCTTTTTAGACGCTCGCGTCGTTCAGGCGTTGAAACTCCGGAAATTACATACAAGCGATCTCTCGGAGACCTCCGGTTTCTCGAGCTACGCTTTCGGATTTTAATTTCAGCGGACGCGATCACCTGACAATATCTAATCGAATGACGTATGCAAATCTTAAGCGAACATTCCGGTCTTGGCGGAGGACGCATTAGATAAATCAGTTTCAAAGTCAGTTTTTTTCCTTCTTCTCCTGTATTATGTACGCGTTTCTTTTTCCGTTTCAGCGGCGTGATTTATTCCCCGCTACGGCCCATACATTCGTAATTAATTTATTCGCCATCGTCCCCCGAGCAAGTAAAGCTCGCGGCGCGGCTTTACGCGCGGCTAATTGTTATTTCTGGCTGACAGCCGGCTGTCGGAAGTCTCGGCACGGTTGCGGTTAAAAAATTAATTGGGGGCAGAGGCGTATCGGAAGTGCCGGGCCTTTATCGGAGCTGATCGCTGAGTGCCTGAAAGCCCCTCTTTATTTCGCAGTGAAATTAAAAAGTCCCGCGCCTTAAAGCCGACAGCTGCTCGAAGCTACGTTTACGCAAACTAATCACGAAGATCTGAATTTATTTGCGGGACGATTTTCTCTCTCTTTCTCTCTCTGACAGCAAAAAAAGATTCATATATTGAGAGAAATTTATGGTAATAATTACTGTGCTATAAACTAATTGAAAAACTATAATATACTAAAAACTATTATAGAATCTCATAATCGAGAAATCGAGATCTCAATAAAGTTAATAATAATAACAACAATAATAGAGCAAGTAAACACAACAAAATAAACTGACAGTTTATTCTTACGCCACTAAAAATGAAAAATAGAACTAAAAATTGAAAATAATTTATACGAAAGAAAAAACCATAATATTCTCTCCGTGTGATAGGAGCAAATTTTATTATACGTCGTACATATATTTTCGTCAGATCCAGAATAGATTGGAATATTTTTTTGACTAACAAATGCGTTTCTTTCTGTTTTTTTTTTCTTTTAATCTAATGAGATTCTCGCCGAGATCTCCCGACAGATCTAAATATTTTCGCTCGTCTCTCAACCAAAAAATCCAAGAACGACGACACGCGCGAAGACCCGAGATCCCCAAAGATACTTCTCCGGACTAGCACAATCTCCCTATTCCAAGACGCCTCTCCGTACTCCCGACCATCGCGGACGTCGCAATTTCGCTAAGGCAAAATCGACGTCGAACTCTCTCGCAAACGCACTCCCTGCCGCCGGCAGGGTCGGGAGGGTGTACGCCTTTTTCGAGATACCCCATGCACTCTCTCTTACTCTATCTCTCTCGGCCGGAGTATCTCGGGCGCGGATGAACGTCAGGAAAGTAACCGGAAGTGGCTCTGAGTGCACGCCGGGAAATTCATGAGAGCTGGATCAGCCGGAAAAGGGATCATTGCCTCTTGGCGCGCGCGCTGTCTTTCTCTCTTTTTTCGCTCTCTCGCTCGCTCTCTTTCTTTCTCTCTCTCGTTTTCGCTCTCGCTCTTCACAGCGAGCTTTCCATCCTCGACATCAGCGAATGAGGATGAAGGGAGAGACAGGACGAGCGGGCGGGAGGGTAAGGGAACGGGCGTCGATTTGCAATCCGAACGATATTTGCAAGTTAAAAGCTCGCATTGCTAGCTAGAGCGCACGACGTACGCCGCGTCGTCCGGATAATCCGGCGGATCGAAGGGATTCGTTTCGCTCCGCTATCGCGCGCCCTGGGCCCACCACGGCTGTCTCTTTTAAGGTCAAATTCCGCGGTCGTCTAAGAAAGCGAGCGCGATCTCCCGCCGGAAGCGATCTCCGCGACGCTCAGCCCGCGATTATGCGATTTCCTTCCGGAGATTGCCGCCGCCGACGAGCTGCCTTTGAAGTCGAATTGCGGAATCGCGGAATAATAGACGCGTTACTTCTCTATAGAAGACGTTCGCCAGGTTTTCCCTTTTTTTTGCTTTCGCCACGCACACTAAAAAATTCATTTAGTTCAGTTAACCAAATTTTGGTTAACTCAATTAAATTTTTTATTTTTAAAATAAGGTGGAACAAATGTTTTGGTTGTGAGAATCAATATTTGATACTTTGAATCAAAGATTTGATTTCTTGAAACGAAAATGAAACAGGTTTAGTTTCAGAGAATCAAATCTTTGGTAGAAAGAACGAAATTTTGGCCCTCCGAACAACCGAAACATTTGTTTGACCCTATTTTAACCAAATTTTGGTTAATCCAACTAAATGAATTTTTCAGTGCAACCCGCCGACCTGCAATTTTATTTCGCGACGCAGCTGTCAATTAGTGGACCAGTTAGCACGAAGTGTCGAAATAAAAGAACTTTTTAACAAAGATAAAGCCTCGAAAAGTCTTGAAAGATATTAAGTAATTTTGACTCAATATTCCTATGCACCTACATTGAGAAAAAATGTTTGGTTTTTCATGGCGGTTTAATTTTGTTTAAAAAAATTATTCGTCACTTTGAGAAACTCCTTTTTTGAAATCGGTTGAAGATTATTATAACAAACAGAGACGCGCAGCCGTATTAGTAGACACTAAAGCATGATCTTTGCTGGAATCCTCCGATCCTTGACCTCACCTGACCTGATCTCCTCCCCCACTTTTAAGTGAGAGTTGTGTCGATGTTGTTGTTGTTATTGTTACGCTCGTGATCATATGTACACGCAGCTGTAACTTCGTGTGGAACTTATAACTAACTACCTGGACGGAAAGTTTGCGTCGTGCGCGGAAATGCGCACCTAACTTTTAATTCCCATTTTCTACTTCGACTTAGCTGTGCGTGCGCGCGATAGCTGCTATTTCCTTCTGCACGACATCGATTTCTGCCGATTCTCCGAAGGCGAATCAAGCCTGCGAATCTCCTACTCAACTCCCGCGAACTCGATCTGAAGTTTTCTTCAGATATCATCCGTTCCTATTAGAAATTCATGGTGGCCCTGATCGGTCCCGATTTATGATTATCTAGTTTACATAAGGTGATATCCTCTTCAACTATTAATATAAGATCTTAATTATTAATGATTCTTATTATTAATAAAGCCTGATTGTCATGCTGCGTTACATAATTTCCAAGTCACAGTTTTAGTCTTACTTTCGACCTACACTTTGTAACGCCTGTAAATTCTGAAGGATTAGTGTATATTTAATACATGTGGAAACAGACATCCTCTGAATGGTAGACGGTGCACAAAATGCCACTTGTGGATTCTAAAGAGGATCTTCTCGCGAAACTGTATATTAAATACAATCAAGAGAAGTGGATACAAGCTTCAGAGTCTCAAAGTAGTCGTTGAATGGAATACTGAGGTCGAAAGTAGGATCAAAATTCCGACTTGGATTAACAGGATTCGGTAACATCATCTTGTACACAAACCAGACAATTAGGATCAACTGGATTGTGGGGTAAATTTAAATTGGGATTCGACAGTTGTGCTGATGAGACATTCCTTGCAAATTGCGCGGCCGATCAAAGTCATTTGGATCAATCAGTTGTGCATCAGATGTCTGCACGTCCGCCTGCCTCGCGGATTCTCAGCGATCAATCGTATCCCGAGACAGCCGGTTGCGAACGCTTTCGAAGGATCGACCCCATTCGCAGTGCAACGCTTAGCATCCTGCCTCTCCATCCCTCCTTCTGTACGTCCTCGCGAGAAGTTACGAGAGCTCGTCTTTTTACCTGTTACCTCCGTCTCGTGCTTTCCGCTTTTGCGCTGTACTTTCCGCGGCAGTTTCGACGTGTAATGTAACCCCTTTAAAGCCGCGCACGTGACTGGCGGTTAACGCGAGTCACGCGCCTTCGCCGCTGCCGCTTTAGCCTCCTCAGTCGTCCCCGCTGCGAACATTCTCTCACGGAGCCCGCTCGAATTCTTGCAGGTGCAGACCGCCGCTGACAGAAAGAAGCTCTACTTCAACGTGGTGCAGGGACCTACCGGAAATCAAACCGTCACCGTGGAGGGCGGCGGCGTGAACGCTACCATCATCACTGCCAACATCGCCGCCACAAACGGAATTATTCACATAATCGACAGGTTTCTCGGAGTGCCGTACACCACTGTGCTCGAAAAGCTCAGGACCGACCCGATGCTCAAGTAAGTCAGTCATTAATACTGCGCCAATACTGCAACAAGCATTGGTCCATTACTGGCCGACGTTTATTTACCAGTACTGGTGAACAACTCTGGGCCAGATCTGAAACAAGATCCTAGGTTATCATCTAGATAGTAGCCATTGCTGCACCAATACCTCTTCCTAGTACTGCGCCAGCAATGCAACTCTGGCAACCAGTACTGGCTCGTTATTGGCCCAGTCATAAAACCCTCTATGGGAAATGAGTAAAAAGAAACGTGAGAGAAAAAGAAAAGTGTAAAAAGAATTAGTAAAAAGAAAAGTGAGAGAAATGAGGACCAAGATGAGATATGCACTCGAGTTGTGTCGTTGAAATTTTGATCATACCGTCGGTCTCAATATTCTTCAATATTCTTCAATATTCTTCAATATTCTTCAACATCTTTTCATTCTATTTAACACTTCGGGACGAGTGGTCACTTTTTATGCCATAATTGTTCTTTGCTTTTATATTGGAAACTATTTTTCCGATTCTCATTGAGTTTTCTGTAACGGGGTTTTTGGGGTCGCTGAATTCGAATATACACTGAGAGAAGAATTTAATAAATATTATCAAAATTTGGTTATTATTACTAAATGGTAGACGTAAATATAGCGGGCCAAAGCTATGGCAATATTTATTAATTAATTTAGTTCTGTAAAATAAATTATTTATTTGACAGAAATAAAATTTATTTGCTTCCAGAATATATTTAGTAAATAAAACTTATTGAATAGTTGAGCAAAATAAGCGATTTTGTAATAGTTACAAAATGTTTGGTAAGTTCAACCAACCATCTGTAATAATAGATATTGAAACGATGTAATAGCTACAAATGAATGAATTTTTCGTTGTGCTGCAACAAAACATACTTATACTGGTAACAAAATAAACTCGTACCTACTGAATCTTTTATTACATGGGATATAAGAATTTCATAACAATTATCAAATATCTGTTCATAACTGTAATATATTTCATATTAAATACTTAATATTAAGTAATTATTACTGAATTATTTAATTGATGTTATTGTCAATGCAATTACGTCATACTCCCGATCTATTAAATATTTGGTAATTATTATCATATTTAGTATTAGTTACTAAGGATTCAACGAATTTCTGTAACTAAATGCAGTTTGTTATAGTTACTAGTCTTTTCTCTCAGTGTAACCTTACAATTTTTATATTCAAAATGGTTGATCCAATATGATGGACAAAATTGGCTTTTCCAGGACGTAGCTTTCTAACAGGAATGAAAAATCAAGACTTTTAGATTTCTTCTGTTTTCAGAGGTTTTCAGAGTTGCTGAATCTGACTTCAAAAGTTAAAAATTCAAAATGACGGATCCAATATGGCGATTTTCAAGATGTCAAATTATGTAAATATAACTTAATTTCCGTAAAACTTCATACTCTTTAAATTTGAATTAGTGAAAATCTTGACTGAATTCGATATATGAACCATTTTCGCAAGGATGAGCACAAATGAGCAGATGTGATCAGGTCAGGTCAGATCTAAAATTTTTTTCCTTGGTCGGCATTTTGAATTTCAAATATTCGATTTCAGTTCTCAAAAAAGTATCTTTAAAAAATTTCATAGTTCACATTTCACGGAAATTTAATAATATTTATATTATTTATCATTTTTTCCGCCATATTGGGTTCGTCATTTTGGATCACAGAATTTTAAAAATCTAAGTTCAGATTCGGATTCAACGATTCCAAAAACCCGTAGAATATGTATTTATAATTATCTCCCCGAGCAACCGTCCTCCCTGAAAGGATTAATCAACTAACTTTGCTAAGAGGTTCTTTTTTTTAGAATTTACGAGTGACACTTTGTGCAATTTTTGTCACTTAAAGATGCTAAGTGAGTCTTCAATTTTTATGTATATTAAGCATACCCTGATCTTTCATAATATACAGATTATAGGATGTTTAGATCCTACAATCTATCCTTATTTAAATCCTATAATTCTATGATGGTAGGGCTGAAATTTTAACTCGATGTGAATTTCAAAATTTGATAATTGGGCTCGAGTCGTCACCAGTAATCACGAAACATTCGTACGTATTACGTATTCCGCTCTGTTGCGAGAGCAAAAGGACCCTGCGCGATTCTATTCGCACGACGGCATGATATACTGAACGATTCATCTTTCACGAGGGCCGGAGAGAGAGAGAGAGAGAGAGAGAGAAGTCTCTATCTGGGAAGACATCGATAATTGCGAGCGACGACGAGCGCGCTCTCGTTCTGGGTACACGTGGGCGCGGTTGGCAAACACGTGCGGACGAGCTTTCCACCCACGCGTTGATACGATCTCGGTCAGACCATCTCACCACTATCATCGTCGAGAGAACGCCGTCGCCCCGTCCTCGAAAGAAAATCTTATCCGCGCGTGACCCCGCCGAATCTTCCTTCCGCACGACTCGCTGAGCAGGCCTCTCGTTCGGATTTAATTAAAATAACGCAACACAAATGCCCATCCCATTTGCCCCGCAGTCGTCTTCCTTCCCATCGGGTCATCGGTCGACGTAAAAACTATAACCGTGGGAGTCTCTTACGGCCGGAACAGTTCTGCGGGGCGTCACGTCGCACCTATTAAATTCGTAGCCCGAGTGCGCTCGATATTGCCTCCTTGTCCAATTTAACGTTCGGCACTCGAAGCAAAAAGCAAATAAACTCACCCGGCGAGATTACCGGTCCAGAAACGTCGCCGGATTCGTCGTCGTCGTCGTCGTCAACGACGATGACCTACATAACCCCCGTTTAAACGTCATCTTGAGAGAAACAGAGAAAGAAAGAGAGGGAGAGAAAGAGAGAGAGAGAGGATCCGGAAGGTCGGGCGTTCCGAGAACTCGACGACCCGAAAGAGCCGAATATTCAGAGATCTTGCGGCTGCGAGCTACCAAATTCTGTAGCCAATTAGTCCAAGGACGGAAATTCGTCTCCCGGAAATCCGAGGGACGAGAATTTTATCGTCGCGAAACGCCGCCGAAAGTCACCGCATCCATCTGTCCGGAATAATTCGCGATCTGGTGGAAGTAAGTGTTTGAACGTCTCGAGAACCGCGCGATCCGGATAATCTCGTGGAAGATCAATCGCGGGGAGCGCGTTCAAACTTTTCGCGATCGGACTGGATCTCAATTACAGTTCCGTGTGTCAGTAACCCTGAGGAGGCTAACGCGGAGCGTTGCGGCTTCGAGAACGTCGATGACCCGGGCATCGCGCGTTACTCGAGGTCTTAGATAGTCCGAGAGCCGTTGCAACGAGCGGAGATTATCCAGCGAGAGATTGTTTATGTACGTTGATCCAAATAGCCGGTCAACAATCGTGCCTGGGCATACCGTTGCCGGCTTGCCGCGCAAAGAAAACTCGGCGGGATTATCTCCTGATTTAAAATTATAATTGACACCCGCGCTATCCCGGAAGAGGGTCGGATCTTGCACAGGTAGAGACCGCCCGAGCTTGAACAGCGGCGGCTTTATAAAGAGCGGAGAGATCAGCCCTGCCTAGGTGGAAGGCGGATTAAATCTCGTAAGAGGCGCGCGAAGGTGAAGCGCCCTGGCGAGCGGATAGAGCAAACAACGTGATGTTACCGGCGCGTTCTATTCGCGCGCGATCCCCGTGGGCTCGGAAAAATTTCCGCGTGCTGCTTAACTCAGTTGCGCGCGGCCCCTCGATTCAATTAGCGCGATTTAAGCAAGACGGATTAGACGTTACGACGTTGCCCGCAGTCCCTTCCTCGGAAATCGTTTTCTGGGAAGAGAAAAAGTGGCGAGAAAGAGAGAAAGAAAGAAGGAGCAAAGCAAAAGAGGTGGAGAGAGACAGGGAAGAAGAAAGCCCCCGTAATTCTCGCCGGAGCTACCGACGTGAAATTAATCGTCGACGTTGCCTCGTTTTTTTTCCAGCACGACCTACGTGCTGGGCCAGCGACGCGGGTTCAACGATCAGCTGAACGACACGACGAAGCGGTTCACGTACTTCGTCCCGCACGACTACGCCTGGTCCTTGGCGTCCGATAGATATCCGTCAACGTGCAAGAAGCTCTTCATGCCTGAGTACAGTTATCATGTGAGTGATCTCTTCCTGTGCCTATCACGCATCACCCGTGGCCCTTTGTGCTCGATACATTAATCGCATCGTCGAACTCTCGCGAACTTTCCGATTCTCTTTTCTATTTTCGGCTCTGTTTCCCGGGTCTTTGAGCTATTTTTAGAGTCTTGAAATATACTTTTGTATCCTCCAATCTTCAAATCCGCGAATAAGATTCACACGTACGCTTTTATTCCCCGATGCTTCGCGAACGTGAAGAGTTAAGCGGGTCGAGCACTTGTGTAATTCTGGGACCATGTCTGACGATAAAAAAAATGCACGATCCGCTTGCAGACGAAGCAGATCCTGGAGCGGCACCTTGTGATAGCGGACGAGGCGTACACGATGGCGAAGCTGAAGGAGTTGAGCAACGACACCATCTTCTTGCAGGCGGCCAGGGACAACCTGAAGCTCCGCGTCAAGGAGCACGGCGAAAGTGAGTAGGCCCGCTTCGAATGCATCGCCACACGAACACACATACACTGTAGCCGGTACCGGCTTCTCCACCGCACAGACATCTTAATATCATCGAGGTGTTGGTAGTCCCGCGAATGTTCAGCCCGTCGTGAAACGCGCGCGCGGTGGCAGGCGATGCCACGAGATCAAGTGTAAACTAGACGAGGTGTAAATTCGAGACATCAGGGACGGGGAAAGTTTCCCCGCGAAGGCGCGTTCACGCTCTCGCTCGAGACACTCGCTTAAACCGTCAACTATCGGTAACGCCTTAACAGTCGCGCGTCTGCTTCGCGACGCGCTCGCGATTGTTCCCGTGAGCGAGGCGCGGAATCACCCTCTCCTCCTCCTCCTCCCCCTCCTCTTCTTCCTCCTTCTCAGCGTATATAAGCCATCACATCCTCTCTGCCGTATTTCTCTCTTCCCGACCGTTACATCCCCGCTTGTCACCGACACTCTCAAACCTAGTGCTGTCTGATTACATGTAGATGAGAAGTACGACGAAAACGCAATCCGTCCAGATACGCAATCCGGTGAGTGAGTTAAATGTTTGAACGTCGCCGACGTGCGACGGCGCACACACGAGTGCTTTTCACTTTGTACGAGCAGCACTATGAGTGTGAAGGAGTGCACCCCTTACGCACCGCGCTCGCGCGTACACGTCGTCGTTGCTACGTATGTGTGTGCGCGAGGGAATGACACGTATGTGCGTATTGTACCAGCCGCGCCGGCGAGGTTCGTCTCCGATCGTCCGGGATCCGCGAACGATCACCCGGCTATCTGGACACACACACAGTGTGTCCGAATTTGCACTTTGAATTGCTCCGCCGTTACATGTCTTACGCATACGAAAGCTGAACAGCAGGTCCAGATTTTGCGCGAGAATTTCCGTTTTTATCCGCCCGCAAATAGTGGATTATTTATTCGCGGCGATTAACCTGCGGTAACGTTTCTCCCGGTTAGAAATTTATTAAGTGCTTTATGAATTAGTTCGCGTTTGCTCTTCTGAGAATTATCAAAACCGCATTGAAACGCCGGGAATTTGAAGACTTCTCTTAGATTAATGCACGGAATTGCTCGCATTTTCGAGGCGATTTTCAGGGGTTACGTCTGCACGGAAAGGATATTGTAGCTTCTTTTCACATATTTTCTTTCCAAATTTTTTTTCAGATTTATTTTATATAATTTCATTTATTACTTCATTATTAAAAATTTGAATTATCTATCTCAATTTTTTAATTAATTAATTAAGCTTTCAGTTGTTAATTTTATATAATTTTATATAATTTTATAGATTTTATATAATTTCGTTTCCACTAATGCAGGAATAGCCCGTCAATAAGGTTTATCTTCGTTAAAAAACATAGAAAATTTTGTTAAATACTCAACATTATAAGATCTGCGGGATTCCCTTCAATTTTTTTAAAAATCATCAATTGAAACTAGTTATTTCTGCTTAATATTATGCTTCCACCTACGTTACCAACACCTTCGTATTATTATCATTACAACGATAGAACACTAGTCTCAATAACTCTTCAGAAATTAGGGATAGTCCCGCGGGTCTTATTAAATTGACGGTTCTGAGACTGTTATTTAAATGATGGTCGCTGAATGGACAGTCAGTCGCGAGGCTCGACAGCACAACGGTCGGAGTAGTAAAGAGAAGAAAGCAGATGTAGACCTCGAGAATTGCCTTGAGAATGCGAGCATCCCCGAGCACTGTCTCAGATCGTCTCGGTCTCCTCTCAGACGCGTCGGGCGGATCTAGGATCGCCAGATCCTCATGTCCCAAGATCCCGAGTCCACCGGATCTCGGAAGTCTCTAGATCCTCGGATGCTGGCTTCGTACAACGATTCTAATTTATTTTCTGTATTCTGCTTGTACGTACTGTGTACTGCGTTACGTATTATTGTTACGTACCATGTGATCGTACGCCAAGCTTGTTGCGCTTCCACGCTGACGCTTACGCTTACGCATACGAGAGATCTACGAACGGAATCCGGGAGGCGTTGGGAGGGGGCGAGCTGGCGACGTCCTCTTCCCGCGCGAGACGAACTTCGCTTGGCGCAAGAAAAAAAAAAAGAAGAAAAAACAAACAGAGAAAGACAGGATAACTCGTTCGCACTGAGATTAGCGACTTGAGTGCTTCGTCTAATTATTTTGTATTATTTGAGGTTTTATTGCATCGCAGTCTCTCTACATATATATTATATATATATACATATATCATACGTAGGATGCAGTGTTCTCAAACTGCGGGAAATCGCGAGTCGCGTGATCGGCGAGCGGAAAGCTCGGGGAAAGCTCTTCCCCTCGTCTCGCATGCCGCTTGCCGTCTCGTCGACACGCCGCGCCATATCACCCCCCGGGGTATCCCATTTGAGAGCCTCTGCCTCACAGCACCACGATCGAACTCACTGTTAAATAATACAAGAGGCATCGTGCACAATGGATCGCTCGCAAAACCAAGACCGTCCCGAGCTTCACGACCAATTAAAGCCGGGATTTTCAAGCCCGCGGGGCGAATGCGATCTGCGCGGATTCCGCGCGCGGGTCAAAAGTCATTGAATCGAAGGTGGAAGAGGGAGAGAGCGAGGAAAAAATTAACGAACGAATATATGTCAGGGAAAGAGACAGAGAAGGATGAAAGAGGGAGAAAGAGAGAGGGGAGGAGGAGAATAACGCGCGCGCGCGCGCGCGTGTACGAGAAACAAAAGCGTATTAATTGCGGCGAGGGCAACAATACTCATTGTGCACGGCGGAATTAATTACGACGAGCAGAACGTTCATTGTTGCGCGTAAATTAATCGCAACAACAACGGCAATAGGATATCATTACCTTTGTCGCGCGGGGAAAACGAAGAGCCACTCGTTTGCGGTTTTGCCCGTCTATTGTACGCCGACCGAGACAACCGCCGCCCGACCGCCCTCACGCTTACATAAACACACCCTGTGGGGTGCGCTCGCGTTACGCGTAGGGAGAATAATAAGGGAGAATTCGCACCTTGGACGGAGGAGCGGAGGACAGAGGCCAATCAGAACTCGCGCCGTTGGAAAAGCGGAAAGTGGCGATTGCCGCCTGATCACCGGCGCGATTTCTGATTGGCGTTTCTCAGCCTTCTTCCACCAACGTGTGAATCCTCTTTGAGATTCAGGCAATCCCTTCGCCGCGTCGTCCCTCCCGCGGGGAAGACGCGGGGGATCTCGAGAGAAAGGAGACGACAACTCGCGGCGGAAACTCGAGATATTTCTTCCGTGACTCCAACTGACTGTCAAACGGAGAGGAGGGAACGGCAGAGGGCGATGACCATTACGGTTACGCGGGGATATTAATCTCTGGTTGCTCCCCGTACGTTAATCCTCCCGTAAGCCGGCGGAAGCCAGCTGCCCGTTCGCCGTATTAGCATTAAAGCGATAATAATTCGCGTCTGTGTAGGTCGATACTAATTACTTCATTGGCGCGATATGATCGCGAGCGAGCGGACAGACGGCGAGTCGCTTCCGCGGGCTCGTCCACTCGGCGACAAAGAAACGCGACATTAATTACGTCCCCGCGGACGTGAATTGTGAGTTATCGGAGGTCGTCGGCGAAAGAGCCGGCTCGCGCGGCAAGCAGCATCGTCCGTAATGCTTTGCTCGCTTCGAACGGAAAAACGACGTTGTTCGACTGTCGTTTCTGTGAAAGCCGCATAAAACATTTCCTGAGGATCTAATCGGAATACAGTGCAATTCCGCAAAATAACTATGAGTTCTGATCGCAAGTGTAACGTTTCAAACACACGCGAAGTGGAAAATCCAAAATCTCTCCAATATTTTTCCTTGCATGGAGAGAATATTTTCTAGTTTCCTTCTTCGTATAAATTTTCTTTTCAATTTTATGCTTTTAGTAGCGCGGCAATAGGTCGTCGGTAAGATCCATTTTAGCTAAGGAACATAATAAATTCCGCCAGAAACAGCGGAATTTTTAATACCGAGTTTTAGTTCTTAAAATAACATGACAGAATTTAATGAAAAAATAGTTTTCTTGACCACAATTTATAGCGATTATTTCTCTGTGTGATTGTACTTACAAATACCAAACATTTTTTTCTCAGTGCGGCGTGATTGCCTAAAAATACGATTTTCCATAGTATTTCTGTTTGAATTCTAGAAAATCGACGGTAAGGATAAGTATGGGGTTTCCAGTTGGATACTGTAGTACTGTGAGATAATCGATTGAGACAAATGTGGATATTCTGATCGGAATCCATGCTGCATCTGGAAGAATCTTGGGAAATTTCTATGCGAGAAACTCGGTGGAGAGAGCGAATCCGCGCTGACGTAGTTGCTGCGTGCTTTTCGCGCGGAACGCGACGGAAAAGCCGCGGAAAAGCTCGCTGCCGCGAGCGTTGGAAATTCTCGAGTGGACGCGACGCAACTCTCCGTGAATGGAGCCATCGCGTCGCGTCGCGTCTTGGCGCGTCTCCTCCCGAGGCATTGCGACGAAGCGGCGAATTCCCGGTTCCAACGCGATATCGAGAAGCGGATTCCCATGCGGCAATCGGCCGTGAAAATCGCGTCCCTTCTCGACGCAGCATCTTCGCTGCAGCCCGAAAACTACAACCGAACGCACGCGCGCGCGCACGCACGCACGCCATTATGGGTCGGAACCGCAGCGCGATTTATTATGCACCTTTGGACCACCATTTAAATGCAAATTCCTTGATTACCCCCGGCGCTAATTGCTACGCGCTCGCTCGCTCGCTCGTGCGCGCTCACTCTCGCCTGTGAGCGCGAATTCCCGGAGCGTTTTTCGAGACTCGCGACCGCCGCTCTAACAAACCGCCGTGTGTTCCCGCGAGAGCGAACTCGGGGAGGACCTTGCGAACGGGCGGAGAATAAACTTCGGTATATACTTTCCGTTAGTCCGCAGCAGAAGATATTTGTGAAGTGTAAACAGCGGTGTCGCGCGGGGGATTATTTTCGTGTCGCCGAGACGGTGGAGGTCGGTAAAGGTACCGATGTCTGGACACTTTTCTGTCGTTTTAGTCTTTGGATAAGGATATTTCAAGTTTTAATGTGTGTGTATGAGGATGGAACACAAAAATGTTTCTCGAATAAAAGTCCCTAAATTTCACTCGCGATATTCGAGAGAATTTATTATCGCGGAATTCGCGATTCGGAACACCTGTTTCCGTGAATTTGTACTTTCTATCAAATACTTAATTTCTTTATTTGTCAGTGTTATGTACGAAGTGAGAATGTTTTGGTCCCACTGACGTTTGCAGTAAGAAATGATAAATTTTATGTATGCAAAATTGATGGAAAATTGTTTTGTATTGTAAGAATAATACACACGGAGAAAATATTGTGATAAAGATTGCAACCAAATTCTGTAGTCTTGAGCCATATAAGTATCAAAATCAATATATATTTGTTTAAAAACGTTATGCACGTTTAACTTTTTGTTATAGAATTATTGTAGCTACTTGAATGTTTCTGCGATATCGTATATTTGATATCACAAAACCAACATTGGATTGTCAAATTTACTATTTATACAGTAATTTGTACTGTATAATATGAGTATAGTGCTTTCTCTCTCTGTCTCTGTTTCTCTCTCTCTCTCTCTCTCTCTCTCTCTCTCTCTCTCTCTCTCT
>NW_022639453.1:1523956-1528545 GCF_010583005.1 Odontomachus brunneus
TCTCTCTCTCTCTCTCTCTCTCTCTCTCTCTCTCTCTCTCTCTCTCTCTCTCTCTCTCTCTCTCTCTCTCTCTCTCTCTCTCTTACTCTTTCTTCACGAGAGATATTGCAAAATAAAACATAATCTTTTTATAATTTTTACTACAATGTTTTCTCCGTACAGAGAACAACAGAGGCAGTTTTTTAATCAGCACAAAGTGCATAATTTAAGTTTAATTTGTTGACTCCGTCAAAAATTCTTTCTGCGAAATAAATGTTCAGGCATCGGTGTATTTGCTTTGTGATATTTTTCGCTTATTACTGCTACAACTACCAAAACAGTCAAAGTGACGGGTTCGTAATCTCTTGTGAAAAATGCTAATAGCGTTTATAGCGGTGCGTTTTGCATTTTTAATTGACGTTGGACAAAACTGAAAAAGACAGACAAACATTTTTCCCCTTGCCTGCATATTTTTTTCAAAACCCCGTCGTTTTAACCGCTCTGGTAGAAACGGGTCGTTAATCGTCGACTGTCACTAACACCATTTTTTTAGTCGACGATTAAATATTTAATACTCATCACGGAAATTAAGCTGCGCCTGCTATTAGCCTTAGCAGATCGCGAGTCGTTAGAACAAATCGACCGCCTAACCGCTGCTGATTCTCGTGTTCTGGAAATCTCATCTCGACCAGCGCTGGGTATTAATCGATGAGAATTTTCTTCGATGCTAAAATAATCGGCAAAGCCATTTATCAAAATTAATGAAAATCGCGTCAGATGTATAAAATCACAAATAATTTCATCGGTTGATAAAATTAATCATTGATCAGTGTATAATCAATTCCATCAAAGTTTGATCAATGATAACGATGGATAAAAGAATAATTAATTTGTCTAAATAATTAATAATAATAATACGTAAAAGAATAATTAATTTCATTAATCAATAAAATTATTTGTGATTTTACATGTAACAATCGATTGATTCTAATGGTTGATTCGCCGATTACTTTAGTCAAAAAAAATCTTCATCGATTAAGAGGATGCTGAAGCTAAAAACAGAAACTTTACCGACAGAATTTCTGCAAAGTTTACGTCGTATCAATTGCACAGAATTTTTTTCTTATCGACATCGTCCGAGTTCGTCATCGACTTCAGCATCCCCTTGATACCCAAGCCTGATCTCGACTCGATCATCATTTTAGAAAAACTCCACACGGTCTCCCAACATCTCACTATCGTCGTTGTCGAGTTCCTAATTCGCGCGACGCGCATCGACCGAGCTTTGCATTTTGCATCGCATTGCGCTTTCACTTACATACTCTCCGCCGCCACCTGGTGGCCTTTCACATCCCGGCGCACTCTTCGCGGCCGCGTCTCGTCCGCTCGGTTTACGTCATCGTCAATCTCTCGTTGCAGGCTACAGCGTGGAGTGGCAGGGCGAATGGATCCGAGTCTTCCGTCCGGACGTCGAGTGCACCAATGGCATCATCCACGTGATGGAGAAGGTGTTCCTCAAGGACAGCGACGTGCGGGTGACGGGCGGCGCGTCACTCGCCACCCTCGCCCCCCACCTAATCATGATGCTGATAGCCAAGTGGCACCTGTAAAATCCGTTCGCGTGTCTCGCATAGGTGCATCTATAGAAATTTCCTTGGGGCCGTCTCCGATCGTTCTCGCGCGACCAACAGCAATAGCAGCAGTACCGCGACGACGACGCAACAGAACGCAACGCAGGGTAGGCATGGTCGATCGTCCCGTTCATCCCGCTTAGGACGCTCGTTACACAGTGAACAGAGTGGGAGGGAAGGGGGGAGTAGGGAACGACAATCGCGAGGATCCGAAGGCCCGAGAGAATCCGAAAAACCAAAGACCCACAGAAGCCACGATCCGCGCGACAACTGGATCGGTGGATATACGCGGAGACATGACACGAGGGTCCGCGGATCTGAGGATTCGCTCGCGTTCGCGTACTCTACTCGCTACCAACGGACATGAGAGAGCGTGGGAAAGGGGGAAGTGTGAAGGGGAACGAAGGTGTTGGACCCGCTCGCGTTGGCGATCGCACGAGGAACGAAGGGAGCTCTCACCGAGGGCGCACCGACGGGAGGACGACCGAGCACTTCACGATCGCACGGCCTCAAACAGCCAGGATAGCCTATTATTTATTGAGTAATCGTCCGTGAATACTCTGACAGACAAACACATACACACACGCGCACACACACACATACACACACACATACGCGTAACAGACACATTCACACATAGCGGGACAATTTTACGGGTTAGGAGCGTTAATCGTACCAAATAAAATGATTAGTCGCGCGTATCAAGTTAATTTAAATAAATTTATCGACGGGAGGGTAGGACACAGGAGAAGGCAGAAGAGGAGATTTCGAGGTATCCACTTGGAGAGTAATGACGAAGGGCGGCTACGACGACGACGAGCGCGAGGCGCGAACCGGGTTGCGCGGCTCACTCATCGATCGCGCCATCATTGTGTCCGAGGCTGCGTTCAGGAGACACCTAGATTCAGCGAGCGCTTAGTGTCATTGGGATGTTGTTTCAGATCTAAAAGAATGCTTCAATCACAGGCGATAATCGCTCAACGGTTGCGCAACCGTTCTGTTTGCTAAACGCATCCCGAGTCCCCGTTCTCTCGAGGGACTGAGAGTTCGATTCTACATCAATCAGTAATTACGCTCTGTGCGACCTTCGTCCTCGCGCGTCGTCCCGAGAGACAGGCGCTTCACTTTCGAGCAACGGCGAGAGAGAGAGAGAGAGAGAGAGAAAGAGAGAGATCTCGCTCGGTTCCTTCGCGATTTTCTACCACTGTAATCGCGAGCGTATGAATCCGAGGTCCTTTCCCCTCCGCGACGAGCGAAGACGGCGGAGTAATAAAGCTGAGCGCACGGCACCGATCGTCCCTTTCAATTAACGGTGAGTAATACAAAGTCGAGCGTGATATCAGTCTCTCGTCCTCCGGGTCAATTAGCGGAGGAATGAGCGAGCGTCTCATCCGGGAGAGCGACGAAGACCCGGCATATCGGGACGAACCTTTTCGCCTCTGAAAGCCCGCCTTTGGGAGCTTCCGGATCCTTGTGTTTCTCGCGAGCCGGAATCGAAAATGTGTCTCAGGATGCCCGTGTCCTCGCATCCCCTCAAATCCCCCTGGATCCATGGATATTCGGTCCATGGACTCTTCGGGCAAGAGCACACGGGCTCGTTGGAGACTTCCGAATCCTCCGGAGAGGACCCCTCGGTTTGACACTTTGAGACCGGGTTTCTTCTGTCGAAGACAATTATTCCAGCCGCGATCGCGCAATTTCTACCTTCTCGTTTCTCGTCCCTCGTCTTATTTTGCGAACGTACAAGCGCGTCCCTCGACTGGAGAACAACTAATTGTCAGAGCGATCCGCGAGGAGCTCTGCAGATACCAGTACCTGAGTCCAAATCCGAAACTGCCGAGTTTCTCCTCGAATTTGCATTCCGCGCGCCAAATGCCGTTTTACACTGTTTTAAACCGCAGCGATATAAACACACATACCCACACACACACACAGATATGGTTTGTCTCTCCGTGTTCGGAACAAAGCTTCAAACGGCATTGTTTCTCCATCGCGCACCACTCCCGGTCTTAAGGGTTAATTGTCGCATTATTAGCGGCGGCGCGTATCGATTCACGGCAGCCGTCGGCGAAGTAGCATCGACATCGTCGACCGAGCGAGCCCTCACAGACAGGCGAGCGCTATAACGCGTCAATGTCATCTCGGTGCATCTCTCGCTGCGAGCGCATGACGGCGGGTCCGGTGAGCGTTTCCTCACTCCTCCGCCGAACTAAACACGCCGTCGTTCCCTTCTCGAGGACATCGCGTTCTCACCGTTTCGTTGTCACGGTAAATAAAGGATTAACGGCCGCCCGTGGACGGCCCCGACGAACAAACACTGCTAGGAATCATATCGTATATACACCGTGTCTACTTATCGAGAATATACTGCCACGCATCGCGGGCCGAACGAACTTGCGAAACGAGTTTTTGTACAATTATTATTATCAAAGAGGGCGAGTTGCGAAGAGGGCTCCGCATCCCGAGAGCAGCGATCCCTGGGAAAAAAATAGATGCATTAAGGGGTTACCCGAACTTGAAAGCACGGAGGTACTTTGAATAATGGATGTACGAGGGAGGAAAGGGGGAGGAAAACAAAGCAAGCGCGAGAGAGAAAGAGGAGGGAGAGATAGGTTGGGCTATTCTCTTTTTTTCAGCTTCTCTCATACCTCCTCCTGTAAACTCGTAATCGGAAGTAACTCCCTCCCGCGCATTTCGCGCTTTCCAGTTTCCTCGGTAACTCCTTAAGCGAGGAATCGACGGGAATCCATTCTGTCGAGCAGAAGAGCGTATAGCGACAACAACGAGGCGCTCGGCGCGACGTGGAAAGGAAGGGAAGAGAGCAAGAGGATAAAAGAATGAGTTCGCCGCGCGTCTTAATTCTCGTTAAGAGGAATTAGATCACTCGCGTAATCCCGTTAAGGGTAAAATTAAGACGGCTGGAAACGAGTGGGAGAGAAAGCGAAGAAAAAAGCACATACCGACACACACACACACACA
>NW_022639453.1:1534457-1535412 GCF_010583005.1 Odontomachus brunneus
TGTGTGTGTGTGTGTGTGTGTGTGTGTGTACACTTCGTGTTAAAAGTTTAAATGCTCGTATTTTAAAGACCAATACAATAAGAATGTCCAGAGCCCGACACGTGTCCAAGCATTGGTACTTTTGCCGTATCGAGAGAGAGAAAATTTGAAAAGGTTTAGCCGACAGAAAACCGATGGGCCCCGCTAAACGCGACGAGTGGAACGGGACATCCAGATCGGGAGGCAGAGGTTATGACCCTTTCGCTGTTCCAAGTTCGGTCTAATCTAGTCAAAATTTACGTTTTATCGGAAAAAACAGACAGAAAGAAAGAAAGAGAGAGGCCAAAGGAAAGGTGGGCGAGCGATTTTCGGGGACTTTGATAATCGCGACAACTTGTGGTACGTCTGCAATACGCGCTCAGTAAGCTTGGCATGAGTTGGAGCAAGAAATAAAAGTAATTTATTTCGCGTTCCCCTTATACTTAAGTAAGAGGAATACTTCGAGAGTGTAAGGGAGCTAGAGTACAGGCGGCGTAAGTGAAAGACATTAGTTTTATTTCTTACTCCAGCTTACTTACTTCGTGTATCGTAGACGAGCTCTTAATTTCCGAGACCGCTTGCTTTCGGGAATACATTTCCGACTTTCGACGCGCCCATTTGCAATAATCGTTTATTGGACTCGCGGGCCTCTATGTTCGTATTAATAGTCGTTATTTGAAACTTGTCTCAAGTGTGAGACAGATAGGAGTTTAAAGTCAGACGCGAATTTCTCAGTTCAATTGCAATTGCAAATCTAATGTCACGAATATTGCACGATTCGAGTAGAAAACTCTGACACAACTTGGAACTATCTCGCGTGAGGTAGATTTCAAGTGAGGCTTATTAATACGGGCTTCAGACACGCAGATCGCTGACTTGATCAAAAGAGGGAGGGAGGGAGGAAGAGAAAGAGAGAGAGAGAGAGAGAGAGAGAGAG
>NW_022639453.1:1535422-1537747 GCF_010583005.1 Odontomachus brunneus
CGACGAGCGAAGACGGCGGAGTAATAAAGCTGAGCGCACGGCACCGATCGTCCCTTTCAATTAACGGTGAGTAATACAAAGTCGAGCGTGATATCAGTCTCTCGTCCTCCGGGTCAATTAGCGGAGGAATGAGCGAGCGTCTCATCCGGGAGAGCGACGAAGACCCGGCATATCGGGACGAACCTTTTCGCCTCTGAAAGCCCGCCTTTGGGAGCTTCCGGATCCTTGTGTTTCTCGCGAGCCGGAATCGAAAATGTGTCTCAGGATGCCCGTGTCCTCGCATCCCCTCAAATCCCCCTGGATCCATGGATATTCGGTCCATGGACTCTTCGGGCAAGAGCACACGGGCTCGTTGGAGACTTCCGAATCCTCCGGAGAGGACCCCTCGGTTTGACACTTTGAGACCGGGTTTCTTCTGTCGAAGACAATTATTCCAGCCGCGATCGCGCAATTTCTACCTTCTCGTTTCTCGTCCCTCGTCTTATTTTGCGAACGTACAAGCGCGTCCCTCGACTGGAGAACAACTAATTGTCAGAGCGATCCGCGAGGAGCTCTGCAGATACCAGTACCTGAGTCCAAATCCGAAACTGCCGAGTTTCTCCTCGAATTTGCATTCCGCGCGCCAAATGCCGTTTTACACTGTTTTAAACCGCAGCGATATAAACACACATACCCACACACACACACAGATATGGTTTGTCTCTCCGTGTTCGGAACAAAGCTTCAAACGGCATTGTTTCTCCATCGCGCACCACTCCCGGTCTTAAGGGTTAATTGTCGCATTATTAGCGGCGGCGCGTATCGATTCACGGCAGCCGTCGGCGAAGTAGCATCGACATCGTCGACCGAGCGAGCCCTCACAGACAGGCGAGCGCTATAACGCGTCAATGTCATCTCGGTGCATCTCTCGCTGCGAGCGCATGACGGCGGGTCCGGTGAGCGTTTCCTCACTCCTCCGCCGAACTAAACACGCCGTCGTTCCCTTCTCGAGGACATCGCGTTCTCACCGTTTCGTTGTCACGGTAAATAAAGGATTAACGGCCGCCCGTGGACGGCCCCGACGAACAAACACTGCTAGGAATCATATCGTATATACACCGTGTCTACTTATCGAGAATATACTGCCACGCATCGCGGGCCGAACGAACTTGCGAAACGAGTTTTTGTACAATTATTATTATCAAAGAGGGCGAGTTGCGAAGAGGGCTCCGCATCCCGAGAGCAGCGATCCCTGGGAAAAAAATAGATGCATTAAGGGGTTACCCGAACTTGAAAGCACGGAGGTACTTTGAATAATGGATGTACGAGGGAGGAAAGGGGGAGGAAAACAAAGCAAGCGCGAGAGAGAAAGAGGAGGGAGAGATAGGTTGGGCTATTCTCTTTTTTTCAGCTTCTCTCATACCTCCTCCTGTAAACTCGTAATCGGAAGTAACTCCCTCCCGCGCATTTCGCGCTTTCCAGTTTCCTCGGTAACTCCTTAAGCGAGGAATCGACGGGAATCCATTCTGTCGAGCAGAAGAGCGTATAGCGACAACAACGAGGCGCTCGGCGCGACGTGGAAAGGAAGGGAAGAGAGCAAGAGGATAAAAGAATGAGTTCGCCGCGCGTCTTAATTCTCGTTAAGAGGAATTAGATCACTCGCGTAATCCCGTTAAGGGTAAAATTAAGACGGCTGGAAACGAGTGGGAGAGAAAGCGAAGAAAAAAGCACATACCGACACACACACACACACACATACGTACACACGATCGAAGATTATCGAGCGAATCTCGGTGGCTTCGGCAACGTCCCACGAGCCACCGAGGGGACGCAATTTCCCCCGTTGCGTTCTTTCCGATTCGCCCCTTAATTTTCGACGGGGACCGGAGCACATTCCGTGACCATATCTACTTCCCACGCGCGCTCTATCGCGTTCTCTCTATCGTAATAACTATATCCCGACAAACATTCTTTTCCCTCCAGCCCGCGCTCCCACCGCGTTTATATTCTACACATGTGCACCTTACGTCCGTCGAATGTAGCGAACGTTAAAGAGAAAAAAAAGAGAAAAATCTTAGCTGTATGCGTGGCAAGCACGTAGCGCGTGAGGACACGCGTGAATCGTAAGATAAAAGCACCAATGCCGAGGCAAACCTTGGGCATCCTTATTGCTTTGGTCTTTAATTATGAATATTTAAACTTTTCACATCTAAATATACACATTCAATATATATATATGTATATATATATATATATATATATAATAAATATATATATATATATATATATATATATATATATATATATATATATATATATATATATATATATATATATATAAATTGC
>NW_022639453.1:1537757-1546398 GCF_010583005.1 Odontomachus brunneus
CTATGTTCGTATTAATAGTCGTTATTTGAAACTTGTCTCAAGTGTGAGACAGATAGGAGTTTAAAGTCAGACGCGAATTTCTCAGTTCAATTGCAATTGCAAATCTAATGTCACGAATATTGCACGATTCGAGTAGAAAACTCTGACACAACTTGGAACTATCTCGCGTGAGGTAGATTTCAAGTGAGGCTTATTAATACGGGCTTCAGACACGCAGATCGCTGACTTGATCAAAAGAGGGAGGGAGGGAGGAAGAGAAAGAGAGAGAGAGAGAGAGAGAGAGAGAGAGCGGGACTTCATTCATTGATTGGCCGAGCGTTTGCCTTAGCAAGTGTTCTCCGTGCGAGCTTGTTCCGCGAGGAATTGAATATTAAAGGATATTGAATATTAAAGAACAAACGGGCGGATCTCTCAATTATAGACGTCCTCGTTAAGGCGAAATCGATTTCGCGTTCTCTCGCGAACGGAGTCCCGCCACCGGCGCGCATCCTCTCCGCAGCGATGGGGTTAGAGGGAGTAGAGAAGGAAAAAAGAAAGGAAAAAGAAAGAAAAAACACCGATGAAGAGGAGAGAAACGAACACTCGGCGTGGAATGCGTTCGAGACTCGGAGGGGAGCAAGACAGAGGAAACCTCGAAATTTTTCGTGTCCTTCTCGAGGACGAGTTGGAGGTGTATGCGGCGACAGACGCATAATAGAGAACGGGTAGTTCTTCGTTCAACTGATTAAACGCCGAAACCTAAGAAAAAACAAAGAGAAAAGACATAGAGTGAGAGGGAGGGGGGACGAGGGAGAATTGACTGATCGGATCGTCGTTAAATTTCGCGACGCGATCCGGCACTCGTGTTCGTGCCAGTTTACACGCGGAGAGCAAAAAGGGCAGAGAGTTCGTGATTGACAACGGGTGCCGCGTCGAAAAGCAGCCGATCTGGTAACGAGAGAGAGGGGAGCCGATGTAAGAAAGGGAGAAACGAGAGTGGAGAAAATGTCGATGTTATACGTGTGTTGATATCAGTCTATACATATATATAAAACAGATAAATAAAAGATATATATATAATAAACAGAGATATATATTAATGAGGAAGAAAGTATCGCGATCGAGGGGAAGGGGCGGGCCGAGTGAAAGCACGGGGAGCAAGAAGAGAGATGAAGAGGGGGGGTGGGAGAGAGAAAAGGGTAGACAGAGGGGCAGAAAAAAGAGAGAGACAAAAATAAATAGTATCAGATGATAAACTTAAACTTGTTGTTGGGATGAGAATTGATATTACGAATTATTATTATTATTAATTATTATTATTATAATTATTATCTATATAAAATATACATAAACTCTAATTAACACTGTTTGCTCGTTAGATGAACCAAAAAAAGGAAGAAGAAATAAAGTAATAATAATAATAGCGAAACTCTATTTCTCCGTGTAGATGTGTCTTAATGTTCAGCTTGCTCGGCGGCCGGCCGGCCGACGGCTTGAAATGAGAGCCTGGCGTTCGGGGCTGCCATAAAGTCGAGGGATGTTCGGAGTCGGCACGCGGGAGACAGGATCAAACGGACTGCCACGCGAGACTTAAATTTTCACGTTCGTAGGTAGACGTCGTATGGGGATAAAAAAAAGAGAGTAAAAAAAAAAAGAAAAACGAAAAACCCGCTGCCGGTGTTGTTGTTATAACTAATAACGTTGCGAAGAGGGCCGTGAATCATTGCAAGGAGAGGCAGTTGTGACGGGGAGAACGGAGAGAGAAGGAGGGAAATCGACTACCAACCCCGACGAGATCGCGCTTCTCTTTTTTCGCTGAAGTCGTAATAAATTTACGGACGAACGTCCGTCGACTTTACTGTAAATTTATACGCGAAGGAAGAGGTGTCGCGCCATATCTCTGGATCGCCGGGAAAGGAAAACTCGAGGTGAACGCAGACGTATTAACGCGTTCACAAAGAGAGTCCGAGACAGAGAGGGAAGAAGAGAGAGAGAGAGAGAGAGAGAGAGAGAAAGAAAGAGAGAATTCGAGTTGCTCGTCCGCGGTTGGTTCTGCGATTGATCTCTGGATAAAAACAAAAAGAGGCAAGGAGGGGAGAGTAGAAGAGATAAGAAGTATTGCGAGAAAGTGCATTTATGATTTCCGTTTCCAATTGGCAAGCGGAGCTACGGCAAGCGGAGATACAGCTAAATTTAGAGCTACGAGTAAATTAATTAATTAAATCGTACGATTACGCGAATGTTGTATAGAATTATAGCAGTACTACGTAATCTCCTCGGATAAGCGGAACGTCTGCTGGATCTCTGAACAGCTGAAGATCGTCGCCGACGACGTTCAGGGATATACAGAGTGCACTTTTGCAGAGGGGGAAGGGGGAGAGGACGTGGATCTCCATGTGCGGATCTACGGGTGTTCAGATGTTTCGGCGGCGCCGATTCAAAATCAAAATAATTCCCTATACCATCATCCCCGCGCGCACATTCCAGTCTTAGAGACCGTTCCGTTAAGAGCGTCATTGTTAAGAAAAAAAAAGAGAAAAAGGAAAAATTGCAAAAAAAGAAAAGAAGAAAGAAGGCAAGCAAGCCATCGCCGCGACAAACGCGACGTTATCGCGGCTCTCGTAGTGACCGACGCGATTTTTCGATTTTGCAGTCCTAGCTCTGTATCGTTTACACGAAAACCGCGTTACTCTCACCGCAAACCCGCATTTTTCTATCTCGCTCGTAACACTGCGCGAAAAGAAAGCGCCCTCGGCACACCGACGTTTCGCATTACGCGAGTTTCCTGTACACAACCACGCACCCACCCATCCACCCACGCATACACAGAGCCAGACAGATAAACACACACACACACACACACGCATACACAAAGGCCGCAAACACGTACGTACGCGTGAACACATGCGCGCGCATTTAGGAGTTTCTCACGAAAGCAGACGTCGCCTCTGTCCTCGTCGTCGCACGAGTCACACGTTTCACACTCGTATCCCGGCTGCGTAAGGACTCGACGGTCCAGGACTCCCGGGATCCCCCGAGGCTCTCTCTTCGAGCCACCGCTCGACTCCCGGCGCGAGCGACTCCGGCACGTCCGCCGCGGAGCCTCCGCGGGATTCCCGCGGTCGCCGGCCTTCTCGCGGGGATCCGGGGAGTCCGGCGCGATTGCAAGGACGAGAGCGAGGATACGCTACTGATTGCATTTACGCGCGTCGCGCTCGGAACGGCACTAAAGTGCCGGATCCAGGCGGCGCGCCTTTCTACGGGCCCGGTGAAGACGGCGCCACGCGTCGCGACGTTAACGTTCGTTAGCCTAAGTACGAGGTTTTTAAGCTTTTTAAAGTCACGGCCGCGGAGGGCGCGATTCCCCCCTCCGTCGGCGCGGCAGGTGATACCGGTAAGTGCAACCAGTAACTTAAGCACGCCGCGCACACCATTACGGTAAATCATTAATATAAGTAAGGGTACACAATACATATAAATCTATATATATATACATATATATAATAGAGTGCGCGTAATAAAAACGGAAACACACGAAGGGAGAGAAAGGGAGTGAGAGAAAGAGAGCGAGAGCGAGCGAGAGAAATCGTGGTTTTTAAAAAAATTCGGAGAATGAAGAGAGAGCGTATATAAGATATAAGTGTGTATAAGCGGTTTCGTATTTTAAGCGCCGGATTCGCAGGCGGGTTTCACAGAAATTAACTGACGAACTATTAAGGATTATTTATTAGCTATTATAAAAGTATATGATATATATAAATATATATGTATATTATATATATATAAATATACCTATACTGTAGTAGGGGAAATCAAATTTTCTGTACCACAGAGCTATTTGTATAAAAGGCATTTGTTTCACACACATACACACACACACACACACATAAATGTACACACGAATACACACACACGCATACGACAAACACGCGGAATCATGAATCGACATCACTGGATATTTGATTGCCAATCACCGCGACGCCACCAAGCTGACTACGACGATATAACTTTAGGTGACATATATTTTGGATAATTATAATCAGAAGAGGAAACTTCTAGTTTTTATTATTAGGACCCTAGGTATACGTATATTTGCATTACTTGTATTTCGTCGGAATTAGTTATTAAGTTTCTAAGTCACGTGCGGACGGACGGACGGGCGGGTGAGCGAGCGAGCGAGCGAGCGCATTCGCGCGCACGCTCGCTCTCGGTCCGCAGTTGCGTTGCGTTTCTAGCGAACGATTTTTACGAGAGAATCTCGTGCTGTTCGGGCCAAAACGAATTTGCGTAGAGCAAAATGAAACACAGATTAAAAGGAGACAAAACAGAAGATGTAAAAGAACGTACGTACCTTCGAGAGAGAAAGAGAGACGGTTTGCGGACGAATCGACGGCGCGTTGGAAACCTCCACCTGAGAGACGACGGGAGATGACGGGCAAAGAAAGATTCGTGAGAGAAATATGTGTTTCTGAAATCCCTCTGTATCCCCCGCAAATTTTGCAGAATCTCTCGAGAAGGATCCGCGGAGGAAGATGGGAAAGTTCATTCGACTCGGGAATGAGGAGATGTTCGCGAATAAATTGCACGAAATTTCTCGGAATCCGAACATTTCTTCCTTCGAGTCGCCAGTTGCAACGTCCTGACGGACAATGTTTATCGATTGTCCTTCTTCCCTTTTTTCCCCCTCGTTTCCACCGCGGATCACCAGAGGATCGTCCTTCGGGTGGAGGGTTGAAAGGGGGTGCGAAACAGTTAGCTGCCGCTCTCAGCAACACTCGACTCGGCCGTCGTTCGCGCCGCGAACGTTCACTTCACTTGTATCTCGCTTCACTACACTGTGTAGATCCGATCGCTTTCGCTGTATGATTTTACAAAGAATAAAGAACACCTACGAGACAGATCGCGAGACGTTTATTGAGCAGCCCACGACGTCCCCGGGGAGGATCGCGCAGTGCGAGATGTGAGGTCGTCTACAGGACACGACAACGTCGGTGGTCTGAAAGTCCCGCGCTCACCTGTCACGGTCTATGACGTGTCGCGCAAGTTTGCGACGCTTGACTTGTCGTAACGCGAAGATGGAGCGCCGTCTGTCGATCAGCGCGAGACGAGGATCTCCGTGACAATCGGAGGTCGCGGAATTTCGCATGAAGACACTCGAGGGATGCGGGCGGACGTTTCCAGGACGTGTTCGAACGCTGAGGTTTTGTAATAGCTGACAAGAACATTCGGTTGAGCGTGTTTCAGTGGAATACCTGGCAATTGTGGTTTTAAGGCTCCTTGTACCTCGCCGCGGCCATGTTGAACTTGTAACGTCAGAACCGAGGAACGACATACTGACGAAAGTTGCGTGTCATTTCTAAATAAAGATCAATATGAACGAAACAAACATCAAATAACTTGGTAATAATTACTAAATACTTTGACCGTTACCAAAGAATATTTGGTCATTTCGTATATTTATCACATATAATATGGTGAGTATTACTGAATATGATTTTATTTTATAAATTTTATAATATTTGATGATAGAATCACTGAAGGAAAAAAGATGTCTACACGGAAAAAATTCCGTTGGTACAATCGAATTTTCGGTTGCTCAAGGACCAGATGAAAATTCGACTGTAGAAACAGAAAAATTCCTTTATGAGGGTTCTGTATAGTCAACTGTTCTTAGTTGCCTCAACCTAGAGTTCTAATATCGCTGAATGTTTAGACAAATATTTTCGGTTGACAACAGAAATATTAGTTTTCATAACAAAGATATCGCTTCTGATTACCTAATTTTTAGTTGGTTCCTATTCGGTTGCACGAACTGAGATTTTTTTTGCGTGTAGAAAATAAACAATATTATTTAATATTCATTTATGTTTTCATGCAAAGCAGCGATTTTAAGAAAATGTAAATTTTCTCCATTTGAAAAGAACATTTTTCCAACAGAAAGATATATGTAGTACAGTAAATGTTATTAGTATTCACTGTGTGAATATTTTTTACTTTTTACATGTATTTTCTTTCGATGTACATACAGATTGGTAAAAAAATTAATAACAATCATCAAGTTTTAGCAATGAATATCAAGTCTTGCTAAAATTATTTGCCAAATCATTTCATTATATTCACCTACACGTTTAGTCGAGATTATTTCACCAAAACGCCTGGCAGCTATTATCCAGGCTTGATGGTCATTATCAAAATCTTCAGTTTGAATGGGTTATCGAATGAACAAGACACACAGGTACGACTTCCTTTTCTTTCAGCAGTTTATTTAAACCTCGTGTTACAAGATAAGGCTTAGCAGCAAGGCTCTGATCGTGCGCGTGCATTTGAGTTTCGTATGTATTACGTGTATATACGTGAAATGTGATGCATGTTCCCGGAGTGTGACAGATGCGAATACGTTTACAATAGTGATTGCACACCTGGAGGGCCGCGAGTAAGACGAACGCTCGCTTTAGACGCTGCTTTTTGCTTCAACCTCGTTTTTGTTTCCTCATCACCCCTTTCTCGCCACCGCGCTTTCGAGAGGAAGCGTCGTTTGCCTAAACCAGCCGCAAGATCCCGCTCGGGGGAGTTTACGATGAATTGAGCCATTAGGGTGCTTCACTTTCGATATCAGAGACCTAGTTTCGAGAATAATACACGGAAAAAAAAAATTAGCCGCGGCGACACAAACCTGTGCGCGAAATCTTGTAATAAAAGTCTATTTGTGCCAATAGGCATGTATATTTGGCTATGAAATCGATGTAATAGCAAAAATGTCAGTCGCAGCAATGCATTTCCAGCAAATCACGATTAGCTGCGGCAGTGAAATCTTTTTTTTTCCGTGCAAGTGACAACGATCCAGTAACGGTCCGTATATAAACCGCGACATCTTCGACATTTTCGCGAACTCTTGTAGGTGACGATCAGGCGACACACTTCGTCCTGCTCGCGTAATTACCTTTATCCACGCACTCCCGCCCCTTTCTCTCCCTCTCATCCGCACGCGCATACACACAAAAACAATTGCACCACTCGCGCGCGTTAATCAATCCATTCTCTCCCTCGTTATAACACGTAGGTCACATTGATCGATTAGAAACGACATTGAAGACAATATGTACAGAGACTCGGAGACTTGTATATATATTTATATATATATTTATGCTAAAATAATTATTAATTTAAACAACGAGTTAGTACCTTAGAGTATATTAAAGTGACATTAGATGCCGAGCGGAACGATCGGGTCGGTGGTATTATTCGTTCGCTTTCTTTCCCTTTTCATCCAATGAACAGAAACTTTGTGTGTCGACAGCTGTTTAATTAATCTTCGTGCGTTGACACGGTGCGAGTAACACGTTTAAGAAGAGATTATTCGCGGAATAATCTCTTGTCGCGTTAAAATGAGCGCCGAGTCGACTGTCTCGACGACGAAATTGTACAAGCTTCGTGCGTCTCGTCATTTTTATGTCGGCAAAAAGTAAGGCTTTCGGTTAATCGCCGCGATCAGCTTGATTTATGACGTCAGCAGCGAAAGAAATGCACGCTAAAAATTCTCGCAAAATACGTAAAAATAGAAAAATACTCGCAAAGTGACAATTGCGACTGATCGGGAAAATCTGTAAAATAATCAAAACCTTTTGCTTTAACAATCATTGAAAACCCGTTAACGTGACAGAAAAGAGAAGGTAAATTGAAAAGGACAGGTTACGTAAATTTTACGGTAGTTTATAGGTTGTCAGAGTGACAGGAAAGTGTCCGGAATATTTTCAGATACGCGCTCGAACGGCTGCAAGTGTCATCTCGTCGATATATCTTTTTATTTCAACGTATTCTGCAAGAATTTGCAACGTGCTTTTTGTCGCTGTAACATCATCAATCATCAAGAAGCCCGCGGAAGGTAGTCAAGAAAAGTTTTATTAAGCGTTATTTAATTTCCGAAGAAAAATTGCAATTTCGCGTTCTGATATCTCGTCAATTATCTCGGCTGTGTAGCGACGTAGCGGGAACAGTTTCCATACTTGTTTCATGGTGCAAAAGACGACGAACCATTTTGCAATTAGGCAGTAATAACGAGAGGACGGGAGAGTCCGAGAGAGATGGCGATATATAAAATTCGTCCCCGATCGCTCGGCGCGCACTCGGCCGAAGGTTTTGGTCGAATCGATTGAACCGAGCTATTCTTCCCCTCCTCTTCCTCCTCCACATGTATAAATATTTAAATAGTTAGATAGACGTTAAAGCACAATGAACGGGAGAGTCTCGACGCATATATTATTTTAATATATACTTAAAAAAGTTGTGTGTCCTCTCGGCTCTCTATTCACGTTTTATCTTATCTCCGACTTAACAATTAATGCGCGCGTCGCAACATATATATATATATATATATTAATTAACATTATTGACACGTCACGCGATGACCTCGTGTATATTGATGTACGAATATATATATATATATATATATATATATATATATATATATATATATATATAATATATATATATATATAAATATATTATATAATATATAAATATAATATATATATATAATATCAAATTCGGATTCAGCAACCTCAAACTCTTTATACTGAAATTTTGATGCAGTTTTGAACTGATGCATTCTTCCAACTTATTTTACACAAAAGATTAAGGTAAAACGTAGACAAACTACAGGTGT
>NW_022639453.1:1546408-1571179 GCF_010583005.1 Odontomachus brunneus
GCAATATATATATTACATCGTGACGCCGCGAGAAGCCGCACTGGAGTGTTGTTCGCGTGATACATAGATCTCTGGTGCGGCAATATATATATAAATAAATATATATATATATATATATTTATTTATTTATTTATATATTTAGATGTATACAAGCATTTGGAGAACAACAAAGACGAGAGACATCCATGTGTTAATTTGTCATGTGTTTTTTTCGCGAAGCTTTCCGCGGCTCTCCATCCGCGTCCGTCTCCTCCGCGCGCCGAAAAAGGCTCTCAAGGTGGCTCACCGAGTGTGATCAGGATCCTCGCAGAAGTTCAAGGAGCAAAGGGGTCCTGAGAGCCAAAAGGATGCGCAAGAGGCGAATTAAGGATCCTAGAGGATCCACGAGCGTCCACGGCGTCTCGGAGGACTCGGAGAGGATCCCGCGATCCGTGCGCGTGCAGAGATCCTCCTGTGCTCCGCAGGATCCAAGGATTCAACGATAACGCGTGTATGTGTGTGTGTGTGTGTGTGTGTGTGTGTGTGTGTGTATGTGTGTGTGTGTAGAATGTATGTGTTTGTATGCGTGTGTGCGGGAGCCGTCTGATGGCGGTGTGCTTGTTGAACTCGCGCGATCATCGGCGTCTCACCGTGTTATCGTCGTCGTCAGCGCCGTCATCTTCGTCGTTGTCGTTGCCATCGTCGCGGCGATCATCAGCGCATGGCCCAGCCAATGGTATAGTTGCGAGAGGCTCTTCCCATGCGACGCAGGCGATCTGCCGAAAGAAACATGCTCGAGGGAGCCGTTATGGTAGGAGGTGGGTTGGGGAGAAGAGGGCTTCTCGATATGAACGCGAGGATTCCCAAGGAACCTTCTTGTAAGAGTGAGAGAGAGAGAGAGAGAGAGAAGGGGAGGAGAGAGAAAAAGAGAGATAAAGACAGGCTCGTGAGACGACGGATCCGCGGCGTTCGCGGATACTCGGATCAATGATTCGCGATGATCGCGCCCGCGAGAACGAAATCCCGGAGGTAGACTTGGCTCGGGATTACTTGCATCTTCCAGGTGATTTTCGACGGCTGCGCTTATTTTCTTCCTCCTACTTCTTACGCTCATCAAACGTGTGATTGATAGTCGCTGTATTCAAGTCCGACAACAGCATAAGACCTGCGGAACTCGACCTAATTTCTGAAAAGTTCTTATTGAAACTAGTTATCTCTATATACTGTTTCTCAATCTACACTGCCAACACATTTATATGATTATAATTACAACGATTATTATAATGATTGAACATTAGTTTCGATAAGAACTTTTCAAAAATCAGGGAGAGTCCCGCAAGGCCTATGAAGTTTACAGCCCTGAGGCTGAGTGCTGCGACAGTCAGTCGCGAGGCTCGACAGCTGACTGACAAGGGAACATAGGCAACCCGAAAATTCAGAAAATTCTGAAACATTGTATGCAAGTAATGTAGTTCATCCGTAACGAAAAAACTATTTTTTGTTCCTGCTAAATTACGATTTAGGAGGGTGAAACCACCCCTTGAAAAAACATGACATTTTGATTTTTAGCGAATATTATCTAAAATACAAAATATATGAAAAAATGGTTTATGTAAAAGTTGTAAAGTATTTTATATTCTTTGCAACGAAGTATTCAGATTTTGCAAAAATTAAAACTTTTTGAACCCTTCTCTCTTCCCACTTATTACCTTTACAAATTTTTAAGTTCTTGTTAGGACAAAAGTAAAAAGCATCGAATACCAAATCCATCCATACATAACATTAGAAAATTATCACAATTAAGTTTTGGAGAAATCGAGACTAACATAGAGCTATAGGCGGCGCGCTATGGATAGGCGTTTTTAGGTCGAGCTACACTTGATAAATGCCTCTTGTATATATATTTTCTATCGCAATATGATAAGAACTTAATTTTAATGATATCATATGCAATGTATTACATGAAAGTAAACAGAGATTAATTTGCTTATATAATAACAGTAATATTTGCGTGTGCTTTACTTATATCGAGTACAGCTCAACTCAAATGCGCCTATAGCGCGCCGCTATAGCTCTATATCATCTCGATTTCTCCAAAATTTAATCACGATAATTTTCTAGTGTTATGTATGGGTGGATTTGGTATTCGATACTTTTGTCCTAACAAAAACATAAAAATTAGCAAAGGTAATGAGTGGAGACAGGGGAAAGTTTCAAAAAATTTTCATTTTTACAAAATCTGAAATCAAAATGTCATGTTTTTTCGAGGAGCGGTTTCACTTCCCTAAATCGTAATTTCGCAGGAACAAAAAATAGTTTTACGTTACGGATGAACTACTCGCACACAATTTACTCTACTTGCTTCAAAATTTTCTAAATTTTCGCCTATGTTTCCTTGTGAGAGGCAAGGCGAAGAAAATACATGGAATTTTATAGTACAACTTACTATAGTATAGAATTCCGTAGCCGAGAAATAAATCGACATTCTGCAGTAATTGACTATCCTTTTATTTTATAGACGCCATTCATATTTTAGGAACTGAAATGTGTGCAACTGAAAAATGTACTGTGTGTTTCTGGTGAGATTTTTTACGTCTCTTAGCAAGATAGTCTGTTCCTGTATTACTGGAAACATTGTCAAATTGAAAATAACGTATACGGAAAAAAAACTAATGTCTTCTACGTAAGCGTATACGTCGAAATCGCCTCAGAAGTGCATGTAATTCCGAACACCGGTTTATTTTTTCTCGCATGTTTCGCGAAATCGCATAGCAGAGATTCACTATGAAAAATTAAACGACTTTTTCTTACGTAATGTCGTGAATATAGTCACATTCGACCTGGCATCGATCTGCCGTTTTATTTAGACGTTACGACATTTACCGTGTCGTTTGATTGCACTATTAAGTACGTTCAAGGGCTTGCTACTTTCATCTTATTTCCCAACGCTGATAATATCGCTGAGTAAAGCGCGTTCAGCAGAGTGCGATGAAGAATAGCGCGAACAAAATGACGGAATTATTGATCGAGATGCTTGGATTCGTAGATTCTTGGACACGCGCGATACGTCGCTTCACGATCGGCTGGGTGTGCTGTGGCGAGATGACAATCGAATTTCGCCAAGTTTTCATACGCGAAACGCTCTCATATGTAAGCTACTCGCAGCTAATCATTCGCGAGGAATCTGCGAGTCAAATTTCACATTCGCGGATTGAAGAGAGAGTAGAGCAGAGTAGAGCAGAAGTTTATTTATATCTGATAAAATATAAATAACATATGAATTATATATGAGAATATATGTGTTTTCTTATTTAAAAAATATTTTATGTTTACATTTTGGGTTCCCCTGAAAAGGATTCTAAGTCGGTCGCCTTGCTTCCCGAAGAAATGAACTAAAATGTTCACGAAACGTCGGAATCAAACACAAGAAAGATTCGATGCAAACCCAAGAAACAAGGTATTGGTCAACACTGGTCAAAGACTAAAAATCATAATCCCTTGGTCTACAATATGCGGAATAAGCCTTAAGAATTGGCTGATTATTCTTTTAAGTCGATTATTATATGTAGACAAAGCCTTAAGGGGCGTCTACATTAGAAGTAAGCAGTAAGCAGTAAGAAGTAGGAAGTAAGAATAAGAAATTGACCAATCATAGTTGATTATTCTTCTTACATTCGACTGTGGTTGGTCAATTTCTTACTTTTGCTTCCTACTTCTTACTACTTACTTCCAATGTAGACGCCCCTTTAGAGTTACCTCTTAATAGTAAAGAGAGAAAAAGAAGGACCTGTGTTAGTAATTTTCGACGGGCCCGTGATCGACGAGTTACACTGGACACTCTGAAAGGTGTGCGAACGGACAAACGGAATGATAAACGAGCAGGATAACAAATAGAACGTATTAACGGGCGCGTAAAAATACGCGCGCGCGGTGGCTTCCTCGCGAGACTTTCGTCGCGAGACTGCTGTCGGCAGTTAAAGCTCTCGGAAAATAAGCATAAAAAGCCCTCGGATAATTTGCATCACGAGGATCCTTCGGATAGGAGTAATTCGCCGACGCCGCCGCTACTTCTCCCGGATTTCCTCCTGCTTTCTCTTTTTTTCTCCCCTCCCCCACCACTCTCCTCTGCCGTTACGTCTCGCGCTCGCCAGTCGTAAAGCAAAAGTAATTAACGCGTATACCACGTCAAACCATCGCAGCAACGATAAAACACTTTACGCGCCAGACGCTTGTATAAGTGTACTAGCCGGCCGCATTAATTCGCACGAAGGTATGTACGGTATATTACATCTCGCGCCGACGTCTGTGTGTGTGTGTATGTGAAGCTCCTCTCTCTCGCTCAGTGTTCCACGCACACACGTGCCACCGATGCGCGATTAGTAATCTCGCAGTCGCCGCCGTAAATGCAACGAATTTCGCGTTGACGTTAATTTCGCGTACCGTAGCGAAAAAAAGGGGAGGCGAAAAAGAGGCAAGAGAGCGGCAGAGGGGAGAAAAGGGGGGAAAAAAGGCGGGAAATTGTATAATTTCTAGCGCGATACGTTATCGCGTCTCGTTGCGTCTCGTCGCGGTGGTAATTACGCCGATATTACGGCGTGTTTATTAGCCACTCGATTACTCGCGCGCACAAAATTGCCAAGTTTGAATCTCCGCCCGACGTGTTTACAACGACGAGAACCTCCTTCTTTTTATCGGCGTCATTACACGCACTCGCCGATGAGAATTAATCCGCTTGTCACTTGGTATTTACGGTGATATTTTGTCGAAGACAGCGCAGAGCCGGTTTAAGTAAAAACGCGCGCGCGCGCTCCCTCTCTTTCTCTCTCGATAAATCTCGTCGACTCGCGAACAAAGTCGCGCGGGAATACTTTCGATAGAAATCAGATTTATTGGCGCCGGCGTGTTCCGCAATTTTTTGCCGATTAGGAACGCCTGCGTCTGCCATACGGAGATAAACGGTGCGCGACCGAGGAAAGTTCAGAAGGTCCGAGTCGGAAAGAACGCGAGAAACGGTGTTCCGCGCTACATTTATTCGCCGTCTCTTTTCGCGCGCGATCTGCGCGCAGTTTTCGCTCGCGACTTGCGTGACGTGAGTCGTGGATGTCTCGAGAGACGACGCGCGTCCTGCGATTGACACCGCGTGCGCGTCGGAAAAGAGCGCGAATCTGCCAGCGTTCCGTCGATCTCGAGAAACGTCAACGTCCCGCGAAAGCTGATTTATTTGTCTCCTATAGGGAAGAACATCGCCTTTTGGAGAATAAAAAAGAGATGAGAAAAAGCAGGAAATAAAGATATTTTATGTAAGGGAAGAAAAAGATAAAACACACGGAGAGAATTCTGTAGCAAAAATTACTGAAAAAATATCGCTGAGAAAAGGTATCTAAAAAATTAAAAAAAAATTTTGATCGGTGGTTACTAATAATATATTTACTTACATTTAAATTCTTTCATTCAACTAGGATAAACAAGTGCTTTTGTGAGAAGCTAAAGTTTATGTTTCTTCTTTGAAAAATATTTTATATTAGTACAAGTGAATGTGTTTTTTGTATTCACTGAACAAATATCATTTATCCGTTAGATATTTTTGCTCTCAGTGCGTAGAGTTTTTTAACCGGAAACTAGATCGATTTTGCAATAAATTAACTGTCCTCTCATTTCATATGTGTTATTTAAGCAGAAGTGTTGAGAGATTTACTGTTTCTAGCCAAGCTTATTGTATTCCTTAGCGAGATAAATCTTACTCCTAGTCTATTTTTCCCTGCACTACTGAAAACATAATATAAGAAAGAAAAAACGTAATATTCTCCCCGTGTATAAACAAGTGTGCAAACATAAAATGGAGTAAAACGAGATACAAAGGCCAGATCGGACGACGCGCGGGTCACTCGATAACGTCGTTGAGCGTTCGACAATATCCAACTCGAGATAGGAAAATGTAATGCGGTACACAACTTTGCCCGAGAAAGATGAGGAGAGGCGTGAGAGGAGAGGAAAAAGGGACAACTATCCGTACAAAAGGGACAAGATTACTTCACGAGTCATCCGGCGCGGGACATCCGCGACACGTAGATGCACGTCCGCGGCAACACGTGCGAGAATTCGACGGCGGCGTTGCCTCGTTACCTGCGTATCAGCGTCGCGAATGCGGATACAAGGGTCTGCGACGAGAGACGTTCTCTCGGGCGGTCCATCGTTGGCTCGGGTCGTTAATAAGCCCGGTATATTAGCCAGCTTTTGCCGGCGATGTCTACGACGACGCGTGTTAAGTTACCGAGCAAGCCGCGTTCTGCATTTAACGGGGAATTAATTACCGCGCGCGGGCAAGAGAACGAACGAGCGTGCACTCTCGCGAGGAGAAGAGCTGATAGAGGAGCGGAGGAAGAGAGGAGAGAAGGGTAGGAGGAGGCTGCTGAGGGAACGGCGGAAGTGCGGAGCGTGTAACCGAGTTCCTGCCGTTGTGCGCGATGAAAGCACGGCGAGCCGTTGTAATTCGTTATTAGCGGCGACGGCGGCGGCTTCTCGCCGAACGAAGCGCCCGTAATACGTTGCCGTAATTAGTTCAGCTGTCGGACAATACCCCGCACGGAGTTTACCCTGTCCGCGTGCTTGCAGCGATTCGCACGGTCGTTGCGCGGACGCGTGTTTTTTCGGCCGGCCAACTTTTCCACCGATTAACACAGCGAACGCATTGAGCGCGGTTAATCACGCCGTTAATCGACCTCAGTACGCGACAGAAAATCGGAATGTGGTTTGATTCGATGTCTTTTAGAAAGTGCTAGTCTTTGGATGCTTCGAGAGTGCTAGATCGATTTGGAGGATTCCTACGCGTAGTCCGGTTGGTTCAGCGAATCTATGCAGATCGTTGGGCAAAATTCGACGTCACAATTGAGCAGATTTGCTAAGCCAGCGAGTTGTTTTCCGTGCTTCGTAAGCTTCGATATGGTATTCTGAAAATTCGCGTATAGTTTGCGTAGGAGAAAAAGATGGAAATGAGGAGAGCAAGAAGAAGAAGGGCTCATTCTCTCGTAACTTTTGCGATTCTCCGCCAATTTCCATTCTCCGATTCCCCGCGCGAAATGCAACGACGTTTATCTGTGACGAATAAATTCAGAGGACGATCGAGAGATGCCAAACGGGACGGTTAAATTACTCCGCAAAAAAAAGAAAAAACGGATAACTCGGCGATCCCTCCTCGCCCCTCTGTCCGCCGCTACGTTGACAGTTTCTCTAAGAAACGACGTTGGAAAAAAAAAGAAAGAAAGAAAAGTAGGCGAGGGGGAAGAGAAAACTTGCCGAGCTCGCGCCGAGACAGCTCGCCGCCATCGAGCCTTTCACGCTCGACTGACGCGCGTCCCTAAATTTCATCTTCCCTCCACGAAAATCCCAAAGTACTTCCATCATACTTCCTTACTGTTTCTCTTGCTCTTCCTCTCCTTCTTTCCCGCGCCATTCCCCGCCCGCCCGCGGTACGATCGCAAAACATCGCTGCAACCTCTTTAGAAATGTCGACATCCTGTTTTCCCTTTTCTACCCTCCGATGTTTCCCATCCCTTATCCCCCCGGTCTGTTTATCTGTTCCAGGATAATTCGGATCCTCCGGTGGTATAGAACGAGCCACTTCATCAGAATTTAATGCTCCGTAAAACGAGGCTTCTCCCCCCGTCGCCCTGTCATCCACCCACCCACCTCCTTTTCAAATTCCTGTCTTCGTGTCTCTCCGCACTTTCCCAAAGTCGCGACTGAACCCGCTTTATCATTACCACCGCAGTTGCGCCGGCGTGATTTCGGGGCAACTCTCGTTCGAAGAAATTCACTCACGGGATGTGAATATAGCCGAGATAAGTGAAGCCGAGGAAAGCCTCGACCCGCCTGATAGAAGCCACATTCGATCGACCGACCTCTGCAGATGAGGCAGGGGTAGTTTTGCGAACTTGATGCATCGCCGTGCAAGTTTTTGACAGTCGTTATCGTCAGTCCACCCGGGGACCACTCCCCTTCTGTTTCCCGCGGTCATCGCGACGGAGGAACCGGCTGGCTTCACGCAATTTCACAAATCTACTCGAAACTGCGCTCGTGCAGAAGAGACACGCATAGCCGCGCGAGCGTGGAGTTATTACGCAATACGCGGAACCTCAGTATTGCAACGTGCATTTCAATAAGCATCTGAAACTATACCTCTGAAGGAACGGCGATCGTCGATATCCGAGATAGGGTGAAACACCCAATTATTGATCGACCTTAATCGTTGGTAGAGATCTGGTTATTCTTGCGACCAGAGACGGTTGTTCGTAGTTTTAGTCGCGAAGTACCCTCTTTTGAAATCCTACACTGACAAGAGAACGCTTGGAAATTCATTTGTGGGGTATAAAGTTTATTCCTGTGAAATAAGACTTATTTCTTTGAATACAAACTTTATATTCCGCAAATAAACTTTCAAGTATCATCTTCTCTTCCTCAGCGCAGGCAAGACATTTAACTGCAATGTGGCGATCACAAAAAAACCAAGTTTTTTCGACGGAAAAAGAGTATCGGCGACTAAGGAGATATCAATAATTGGAATGTTTTACCCTATATATATATATATTCTAACTTTTCCTTTTTACCGCTAATTCGATTTTCCCCTGATAGAACGTTCTGTGGAGGTATTCTTATGTCGGTTTGTCGCGAATAACTCGCGCACGATTCGTTCGACATAGCGACTTTGTTTGGCAAAATTGGCAAACGGGCGCTGGAACAATAAAAAGCAACACGGTGGGTCGCGGGAAGGAGGGACAGTGTGATGGCTCAAAAGGTAGAAAGGATCAAATGGAAGAATAGCGACTGGCAATAGAAATTTCGCACAATCTATACGGTAATTGAAGCTTCCATTATTTTTCCGGCAGACAGTTTGCGTACGTACTATTGACCGGGCTTTTTTCAGCGATTCTCTTTGTTTTTCTCTCTCCCTTTCTCTCTCTACTTACTTTATACTTTTATACATATACCATGCTCCTATTACTGTACACCTAAAAAGATTTCATCTCAAGGCAACAAATCATTCCATCTATACCTATCTATTTGTCTATCTATTTATATCTATCTATCTACCTCTATCTCTCTCCCTCTCTCTTCGCCGTATAAATATTTTTTCTCGTTCTTTTCGTCGATATTTTCGAAACCGTGTGTCCAGGATAACTCGGCCTTTGCTGTCGCGAAAGAAAAATCAATAGGACATACAAGCGCGTGAGCGAAATTGAAAAATCCATGGCGACGAGCGTTTCGCAATTTTCGCTAATAACACCGGGCCGGGACGTTCCTGTTTTCAGACTAGCGCGGCCAGAAATGGAAAACTATCGATACGTTCGATTTCGTATCTCGTACTCGTGTTTCTTTTCGTTTTCCTCCATTTAATTCCGTGTCTCGCCATATGCAGCACCACGCCGGCTGAGTCTCCGGCGGGACGCCTCTCTCCTCTCCTCTCTTTCTCTCTCTCTCTCTCTCTCTCTCTCTCTCTCTCTCTCTCTCTCTCTGTTATTTAATCACATTAAATTAGTCCAACCTCTGAACATCATCGGCAAGAGTACCGATACTCCATGCTTTTACGTTGGTGCAGTAACCCTAAGAACACCACACTTTTTTCAAGGCCCGATTTCACTATACTGAGTATAGCGCACCCACACGACTACTTCGAACTATCAATATTTCCTTCAAGACTAGATATTTTTTAACATACTTTCTTTTTAATTTGAACGTCAAAGTGTCAGAAATGTGTCGTAAATTATGATTGAAGTTTTATAAAGAAAGTTAATTTTGCAAAAAGGTCGAATAGAAGTTTCCTTAAGCACGAAAAGGCTATTTGAAAATTTACAGTTTTTTTCGTAACGTCGAATTGCATAAAACCAATATTACCATTTGTAGAAGATCAAGGATGTAACTTTCCAGAGAGAAATGTGAAGCAATGATTACAAATGAAGATACGTTGTCTCTCGACATGAAGAATTTTAACGTGAAGGCTGATTACGGCGGTAATCTCCTGCATCTGCTGAACAGCAGATGGGACGACTGTGCGACACGGGCAGCTGTAGAGGGAAAACAGAAGTTCTTTTTTCCCTCCTCCGACCCCTTATCCTTCATTATATAGAAGCGGCGGGCAATGGCATGGGCGTGGTGCGCCCAAACGTGGTGTTCTAGGGTTAATTGCCGCCGACACGGCGCCTACGCGCGCTAATCGTGCGTAATGCCGCCGGTTAACACATTGTTGTTAACGCACATTCCGCATTCGCAGTGATTCAACAATTTAATATACAGGTGTGTGCAGAGATAGTGATCGCATGCTGACTACACATGTGTATGCATTACACTCCTACTCTCACTGTGGGGGTGCGATTGCGCTACGGTGCTTGTGTGTGCCTCGGGGAAATGCGTATCGAGTGCAGCGCGAATCAAACACATTGGGATCCGACACGAGAGGGACATACCGACGAAATTTTCATCGGTAACGCGTTCTCCGAAATAGTTCCGCGAGCGCGGAACTAAAAAAAAATGTTTGAAAAAGATGGAAAACCGGACGACCCAAAAGCGTCGTTCGTCCGAAGTTTCTTACGCAATTCGAAAAATAGCAAAAACCCCAGAAGTGTGGTCGCGGAGTTTCTCTCTCGAGTTTCAAGAAATTCCACGGCGTACTCAGGGCGCAAAGGGTTGAAAGGGGATCGACCGGTTCTTCGAAGTTCCTGCGTTGCCTCGAACGCGAAGTAAACGCGCGACGGTATCGATATCGAGGCGGAACTACTACCCTCGGTGGCGCTGCGTGAAGCACAACTTCTGAACTGCGAGCCGCTGTTTAGGTCGAAAGCGCGGCGGCAGAGTGATTCCGGGGCCAGGAACACGCGGCCGCGCGCTAATCGCGGCGTACCGAGGTGAGGTTGAAAAAAGTCACGGTGCCGGGAGCGCTAAGCGTGCCATTAGATCGGATAACATGTGGCCCTCGGCGCGATACAAGCTTGCATGCGCTTAACTGCACCTGCGGCGCAATCGCGCGAGATCGACCTGCTCGCCTACCTGTGCTCGCCTCCTACCTGCCGACCGACCGACGCGGCGCGGCTGCACGCACGCCGATAAAAAGCTCTCGGGCCTCGCGAAATATGTATCAGCGCTTACACCCGGGAGATATTTCGGTCGTTATCGGGCGAAAGAGTTACAGCGGCAAGAGCTGCCGGTGTAATTCACGCGGCGAGGCCGCATTCGACCCGCCCCAGCAGTGTTGCAGCAGTGTGCCCGTTCTTATGGACAAAAATCGCTATTTGTAATTTATTCACGATATCAATCTTACATACATTATATACGGAAAACAATGTTTTCCTTACGGTCACTGGCTAAATTTGGAATAATCAAGACAGTGGAGGGAGTATATCGATTGTGGTAAAAGTGATACAATAATTTACTGTAAAGCATACACGGAAAAATTTGCTGCAGCAGCAAACTAATTTGCTATATATGGACAGTTAAACATAATTCGCTGCGTTAGCTACTTTTTCTTTGCTGCAGGAACCTATTTCTTTGGTATAATAACAAGAAAATCTGCTCGTACAGCAAGAAAAATGGCTAACACAGCAAATTTGCTACAGATGGACAACTAAATATAATTTACTACTTTAGCTACTTTTTTTGTTGCAGGAGCAGATTTTCTTGTTATCCTAGCAAGGAAATTGGTTGCAGCAAAGAAAAAGTAGTTAACACAGTGAATTATATTTAGTTGTCCATATCTTTTTCCGTGCATGAACCTTTAATATAGGTGCGATTTTATTCACATGATAGTCGTTCTTTTGATTTCCTCTAATTTCTGAAACTGTCAGGTCGATATTTGATAACAAATTTGTGCTTTTATCATATTTCAGACACTTTTGGTTGGCAAGAAGAAAACTTCTATGTTACATTTCATGAAACGACTTTTCTCCATGAAAACAGGCTCTTTGCAACACTGTGCGCTCGCTCGATACGCCGACTCGCGATTCACGAATCCGCATCGATACATCGGAAGCAGACCAGAGCGCGTCCGATACCCCCCAGCTGGAACTTTTCTCTCTTCCCCTAGCGAGAAATTTATCAAAGACCCCGTTGTCGCTGCGACCGATATCGTCGCTTCCGCAGCGAAGTAACGAAGTTCGCGAAGGTAAAGACACACAGAGAAATTTCACGTGCGTTCGCAATAACGTCCCGACGAGAATGACTTACCCGCAACTGATTGAGTTTAATTACTGATTTGTCGATTTTATTGCGGCAAAAGTAAATTCTAATCGATTAATGCCCGACGTTGGTCAAAAAACGAATCGAAAGTCGCTTCGCGACAAACTCCAGTCACGCTGAGGGAAAAATATCTAAAAAATGGAAAATATTTATTCGGTGGGCAATAAAAATGTATAATTAAACTTGTTTTTGATTCCCCGAGTTATGGCTTTCGTGCTTCATTTAAATTAAATTACTCATTTTTTCTCTAATTATAATATATAATACGGCTCTACATGCGGTTGTATCTTGTAAAACGTACCAAAGGGAACTTTTTTGCCGTGAAAATTAAAACATATATTTATTTATTTATTTATTTATTTATTTAAACTAATATACATACTTGCATATCGAGAAAAAAATTGTTTGAAATAAAAAAAACTGTACATTTTCTAAAGAGCATAGTTCTTCATGAAGACAATTGTCTGTTCGATTTGAGTAAAATAATTTTGACTCGTGCAAACTTATGTTATCGATACCCAACGAGTAAATGTCTCTGTATTTTTTTAGACACCGTTCCTCTTGGTGCAGGCAATTTTGTGTACGCACACGCACGCGCGCGATGGTAATTAATTCGGCGGCGCAGCCCACGCGTCAGCCACGGCATATATATATATATATATCTCTCTCTCTCTCCCTCTCCCGTCCGCTTTGCCGTCCCGAAATTGTACTGGCGTCCAATTTCGAGAATCGTGCATCGCGCGCCGCCATGTAATCGAGCCACCGCGGCGGCGTAAGGAGAGAATACGCGAGAGAGCACACGTATATCGCACAAATATATGTGCCGGGCTTGCGGCACAGACGACGCGCTCGCGCGACACGGAGAAACGACGGCGAATATGTACAAGCGTCGCGCGAGGGATGTAAAACGGCGGGGTGAAGGAGAGAAAGGGGGGAGAGAGGGGGAACGGCGAGCAAACGAGAAACGGAGAAATGCGATTAAGCGACAGTCAGCGGGTACATTGCGTGTCCCGATCTCCGGCGATGTGCGCGATTGCCACGCGCGCGGCTCTCCCTCCCCCTCTGCGCTTTATCAACGACAATGTTCTCCCCGCCCCCGCGTCGTCCCCCTTCGGTCGTCGATCCACTGCAAATTGCACTCTCGGAATTAGCGACGCACGGTTATCTCGGCACCGCGTTGCAGGCGGCGGTCAGTCGCGCGATTCGCGCTCGCGGAAATCAGTCGATCGAGAATCTACTGTCGCCGCGACGATTCGCGAATTACTCGTTACTTTCATCGACTCATGATCCTCATGACTCTTTTGGCCTACACATAAAAAAAAAATAGAAAATAATAAGATATAAGAAAAGAGGAAAAAATATGACACGAGGAAAAAAGAAAATAAAAATAAAATTGCAATAGACAGAGAAAAAGAAAAAAGGGAAAAATTTATTAGAGTAAAACTTGAGCAAAAATTCGAATCAACACGGAGAAAAATAATTTGCTCGCCCAGCAAATTTTCTGCTGGTCTAGAAAAATCTTTTCGTTATTATATGGACAGCAAAAAGATTTGCTAAGAGTACTAATCGCTATTTGTTGGATATAATTTGCTGAATCTACAAGTTATTTTGCTATAAGAACCATGATGGATTTATATAAGCAGTTTACTCCGATAACAAATAAATTTGCTAAGAATACATTATTTTATATCAATAACAAATTAACGTGATTCTTAGGACAAATACATTCAACAAATTTTTTTATCCTACGCAACGAAACTACTTCTGCTCTGATAACGAATAATTTGTAAAATTAGTTACGTCAAATAAATTTTTTTGATATCACTACGAATATGCAGCAGCAACGACAATTTTGCTAAAATAGCAAAATTACTTTTCTCCATGAAGCATCTCGCAGCTATAATCAGTTAAATTCACCACTAAAAAAGTCACTTAACTCGCGTTTCCCGTATCCGCGAGCATTCGCAATTGTTGAAATGTTCGTCGATTATATCTCGCTGCGGGTGCAACCGATCGAGCACCGGAGTACTCGTAAACGGGGAACACTATCGGAGATTTGCGGGTATAATTGTCGTTATATCGCAGCGCGCCCAACGAGCGGAGAATCAAGCACCGGCCGTGCGCCATTTCTCGTTCCGTCATCGCCGTTCCACTTTCAATCGCGTCTCCTCACGGAGAGACGCGACGATCCCTCTTGGCAATCGCGCGAATGGGATAAGTGGGTTAAAGCCTCTAAAGCGTGACATAGGCACCGTCGGTGAGATCGGCCGATGTGTGCGAGTGCCTTGCGAGCGATATTTATACGATAATACATATATGTATGTGTAATGTGCGTGGACGTGCGTGTATATATACATATATGTAGTGTATATATATATATGTACAAATAAAATACCTAGGCGAACGCCACTTCGCGTTAAGATGTCGCCACCCCGAGCCGGGACTGCCGTACTGCAACAGACACCCGAAACACTGTCATCATATGCGTTTAGCAACAGAAAGAGAAGAAGGCTCTTTACCGATTCGGTGATGCATGCCGGTAAAGAGAGCGTTGCGAGAAAACAGAAACGCTCACACGATTCAAACAACACGCCCGATCTGTCGAGCGCGAGAAGTGCACCGTTCTGTGCGAATTTCGCACGAAGCCGCGGCTTTGCCTTTTCGTGCGCTCGGGGGAGGGAAAGGGAAAATCGTCCGTCCCTCAGATACCGAGCGCGAAATTATCTCGGCGATTTTTCGCGAGTATTTCCCGCGAGTGTTTTTCACGAGAGTCATTACGGCGGCGCTGGCCGTTCTCTTCCGCGCGGAAGTTATCCTAACTGTAAATTGCCGGACGATCGTTCGCCCGCTTTTCCGCAACGAGAGAACAGGAACGAGAAGGGAGGAGGGAGAAGACAAAAAGAGAGTCTCGCAATCTTCGCGAGATACGATCGTCGGACAATTTTCAGTTGATCCGCGGCGACGAGTGGCGGCGAGCGCGCGCAGGCGATCGATCGCTTGTCGTTGGCGAGCAGAAAGCACATTACACGATTAAAAGGACGTACTGCGAAACGCGCGGCCACGTTGCAATCGCGTAATCCGCCTCGTAAAATAGTAATCCCGGCCGCGTGGCGAGAATAGCGCGAGAGCGAGCGAGCGAGCCGGAGACGTAAAACATCCTCGCGGATCACTGAGCGCGCGTCGCTTTTTAATTGTCTTTCGTTCTCGCGCCGGTTTCGCCAAATTGTTTCGCCCTATCGAGCGCACCGGCAGATTCCATCGGCGCCGGCCGGCGCCGCAATTTTCTTTTTACGTCGCTCGCGATTAAACCAGCGTCGATTTTATCAGTCGCGGCCGTTATCAAATCGGAAATTCGATTCGGACTCTAAAAAAGATGTATACATATTTTTTTTAGTTTGAATTGAATTTCCGGCTTGATAATTTATTTCATCAAAATATATTGGAATTTTGAAAGAGCGAGAGAGAAAATTTCGACACACACACACACGTGTGTGTGTGTGTGTGTGTGTGTGTGTGTGTGTGTGTGTGTGTGTGTGTGTGTGTGTGTGTGTGTGTGTGTGTGTGTGTGTGTGTGTGTGTGTGTGTGTGTGTGTGCAGGGTGTCTCAGACCTCCATGATGACCTTTTGTCAGAACATAGAACGGATTGAATATGGTAGATGAGCTGCAGTGGCGCCGTCTACTGTTGTATACATTAAGTCAAACTGAACAAAAAAGTCTTATACCATTTTGTAAATGGCCACATAGATTTTTAGATATTAATTAAAGAAAATTTGTGCATTATGGTACACAATCATATATGTAACAATTTTCTTTAACATATACATAAACACATAGATAGTTCCTTTAATTATTAATTAAAGGAGATTATTGTACGATTTTACGTGATAATGCACTCATCTTCTTTAATTAATAATTAAAAATCTATGTGATTATTTGCAAAATAGTAGAGGATTTTTTTGTTCAATTTGACCTAAAGTATAAGTACACGACGGCAGTCGTCGCTACTATAACTCATTTATCATATTCTGCATGATCATTCACAAATTTTCTACAATTAATATCTCGATAATTATTGCGAATACCTAAAAACGGTACAGGACTCACCGCAGCCTGTTCTACGTTCCCACAAAATACCCGGAGGAGAGTGTGAGACACCCTGTATATATATGCATGTATATGTATGTATGTATGGATATATACACATAGAAATTTTTTCTTTCGTTACTTTCAAATTCCGTTATTTTGCGATAATCGCGAAGAGAAGGAACCTTTTATTTAACACGTTATGTGGTGAGAGAATATGTCTTTTTTATATAAATTCTTTTCAATATTTTATTATATTTCTAATGAGAACTGACTGTCAATAAATTTCGTCAGAAACTTAGTAAAGCTTTTAATAGTGTATTTCAGTCTCTACAATAGGTCTATTCTTTTTAGCTGAACTGTCTAACCTGGTGCACACTGATGCAATAAATTAGAGCGATACAAATATATCTCTCTCTGATTCATAGACAGTTCAGGAAATTCAACTAAAAAAGACAGATCTATTCTATCTTAAAGTGAATCAGTGAATAAACACTGATATCAGTTGAGTATAGCACTGAGTACTTTCGGTGCTATACTTATAACTGCAATTAGTGTATATTCAGTGTTTTCAGTGATGTTTGACTGATTCATTTTAAGAGAGTTTGTCGAACCACAAAATCTTGTGTAGCGATTCTTGCTAAAAATTCCTCTCCGTGGGACGTTCATTAAGACATGTGCGATTCGATCCAGAGCACGCGCGAAACGACACGACGATGGTAACGGGTCAAAAAAGGCATCGCATTTCGGCGTTTCCAGTGTATTCCTCTGTGCACTTCTCGCGCTCGCATTTCGGCCGAGCGATGCGGCATGCCTCGAAATGCAATATGCATCAGTCTTTCGCGAGACGCTCCCGCGACCGACGTTACAAGTAGTCACGAGCCCTCTTGCATTACACAACACACACACACACACACATACATACACGGTATACGGTACGATCTTCCGCGTTTTCCCCTGCGCGAGTATCGCGCGAGGCAGGAAATTTCCATGGCTCAACCCCTCGTCCGGCGAATTATTTTCGCGGCTGGTGATCCGCCAACTCGTAATCATTTCCGCGTGTGTGTGTGTGTGTGTGTTCAGCTGACGCGCAAATTTAAAGACCGTGCAATTCATCGATAAAATAAAGCGCAATCGTCGTCGTTGTCGTCGCCTCCATCTGGTTCTATTAAATTCTTTCTCGCTATGTGCGAACTGTTACAGACGGGGACGACAAAGAAGACGACTCGAGGCGCAGTCGCGTCCAAAGGATTTAATATGCGTTAGGAACGTAACGTAGCGGCGGACTCGCGAGGAGCGGCTCTATAGCGAGTCGTAAATTCTACGTCGCCGGTTAGTGGGAAATCTCCATGAGACTGGCAAAGACAGACACAACGGCGCGCGCCGCTTGTTAGTCATCAGACAGATGCGGGAATCATTAATCTAACGCACGTGTTCGCCAAGTGTGCACGAACGAGTGAGCGAGCGAGTGAGTGAGTGAGCGAGCGAGTGAGCGAGCAGTTTCGCGTTCTCGAGGATGTAATTTTAGCGTGCGTCGCGCGCGCGACGGAGAAAAATCGCGCGAGCGACGAAAAACCGCGACGAGGCGAGAAATCTCTCGCGGGAGAAAAAGACGAGAGGCAAAACTCGCTCCGTCGTTCTCGACAACGCAAACATCCACAAGTCTACCGAGCTTTTATCGGCTAAACAGCATCGACAAACGCTCGCGATTTCGTTGACACGCAGCATTGTGTGACAGCCGCGGCAGCCACTTCGCACGATTTCAATCTGAGTGATTCGCGCGGGGCTGCACGCAGAAGAAAGTGAATGTAAGTAATTTTCAAATATGCGCACGGAGAAAAATAATTTGCTGGCCCAGCAAATTTTCTGCTGGTCTAGCAAAATCTCTTCGTTATTGTATGGACAGCAAAAAGATTTGTTAAGAGTACTAATCACTATTTGCTGGATATAATTTGCAGAATCTACAAATTATTACGCTGTAAGAACCATGATGGATTTATATAAGCAGTTGCAGTTTTGCTCCGATAGCAAATAAATTTGCTAAGGATACATTATTTTGTATCAATAGCAAATTAGCGTGATTCTTAGAACAAATACGCTCAACAAATTTTTTTCTATCCTGGCAACGAAACTACTTCTGCTCTGATAACGGATAATTTGTAAAATTAGTTACGTCAACTAAATCTTTTTGATGTCACTACGAATATGCAGTGGCAACGACGATTTTACTAAAAGAATAAAATTATTTTCTCCATGTATGTTGCTCGTTTCAAAATCAAAATAACACAGGGCCTATAAGAGCCAAGCATACACGGAAAAAAGATTTGCTAATATATGGACAACTAAAATATTAATATATATATATATATATATATATATATATATATATTATATATGTATATTTTATATATATATATATATATATTTAATTATTATATTTATATATATATATATTTTTTTTTAATATAAAATACTAATATAAAATATTAATATATATATTAGCAAATCTTTTAGCTATCACAATTACATAACTTTTACTATGAAAGCAAGAAAATTTATTCCTGCAGTTAATATTTTTAGTTGTCCATATATTAGCAAATCTCTTTTTTCCGTGTAGGAAGAAAATATGCAAAAATTTATGAAAAATTGCCTTCAATATAGGGGCAATTAATTATATTGTAAACGTTTCGGCTCACGATTTGAATTATCTTCAGTACATCCTACATCGTAAATATGTACTGTTATTTTGATTTTTCATCTTAGAGCCTTTTTATTTATTTTTTTGTTTGTTTCAAGTCTCTGCATATCCGCAAATCTGTTATATTTAGAGAAAAAATATCCAAAAGTTAGTAAACGCTCATTTGATGGGTACTAACGGCGTATTTACTTAAATCTAGATCCTCTTACTTCAGTAGAATAAATAACTGTTCTCATGAAAAGATTTTCTTAAGGTTGCAAAAATGCAAATTTTCCGATTTGAAAAAATATTTTGTGTATTTGAAGATAAAAATATACGCTGTTAGCAGTCACCGAGTAAATATTTAATTGCGTGAATTAATTTGCGTGTCGTCCGACGTGATGTGAAATATGAACGAAATTCATAGGATCGTTTTCAAAGCGATCCCTCGATTCGGTGCGAGCGACGACGAACGAGCAGCGGTTATTATCGGCTGCGAAAAATCAGTCGGCCAGACGAGAATGCGTAATTCCCTCTAATGGCGGGACGTGACAAATCACTAGCGCGGGGCGAAATAAATACACGATTTACTTTCACATGAAATCCGACGTGATGCGATCTTCAAAGATATGAGTTACGAGAGAGAGACTCTCCTCCCCTCGCTCCCATAAATCCCGAGCGCGATATAACCCGATCCACCCGACCGCCTGCCACCGACAATTAACATTTTACGGGTGCGCAAACGCTGCGTGGGATATTATTTTAAAAGGCCGCGCGATCCGCGAATAAATATTAGCAATTTCGCGCCGGCTGCGCGAACGTTCGCGGGCTCATTAACGCGGCTCGCGTCGTTAATCCGGCCGATAAAAGAGCGGATTGTTCCCCACCGCGGCCCCGGCGATTTGCATTCGAAAAATAACGGCCAACCGCCGATAACTCACGGCGTTTTGTCGTCGTTATGCGACACTCCGCGCCGATCTCTGCATTAGCAGGTCGTAAAATTTCGCGGGAAGCGACAGCCCCGATGGGATAATGTGTGCCGACCACTTCACGCGAGTGGCCGTCTACGACAAACGTCCCGGAAATCGGCCACGAGGAGAAAACGGATTCACGAGACGCATCCGGGGTCGCCAAAGACGCACGAAAATTCGAAAGTATGAAGCCTCCAGAATCCCGCGCGGACCGCTGGATTTCCGGGGGATTGCGCGCGATTAATGGCGCGACGAATTTGCGGGAACGGCGCGGGATTTGAGAGTCTCGGGATTCCAGGATAAAAAGGATTCGATTCGACGGAACGACTGACCGTGGACCGAGGTTCCGGAAACTCGAGGATCCCGACGCGAATTCCAACGCACAGTAGGGACAAATGAAAAGGAAGGAGGGCCGATTTTGACCTAAAAAGCGTCACGTAAATTGTACGTGTAATTTTACGTTTTTCTGGCGGTCGCTGAATACGATGGTAGCATTTTTATCCGCTTAATCCCGTGAGAAAATAGTCAAAATCTGTCTCAAAGAGAATAAGTCACTTGTAACTCAGTTAGTGATGATTTTGTCCTTATTATTTAATCACTTGCATTATTATTCATTTTTGTAACTTTTTTCAACTAAGGAAATACTTCAGAAATGCTACATCTAATAATAGCAAAATCAATATGATATAAAAATTGAAAAATATTAATTTCTCATTCAAAATATCTTAAATCTCATCAGATGTGCACTCGCATACATCGTGCAGTTTTAAGGATGTTAAAATGTCTAATTGAACTTCTACATTTCTATGAATCTTTTAAGTGCTTTACTGTTCAAAAATTGCTACAGATCACGATTCTTAACTAACCGAATTTTCACTTGTGGCCAACGTGCGCATCGTGAGGTGAAAGTACCAATTCTCAAGCACGCAATACTAGACATTTCACCTAAATTACGTGAAGAGGAAGTAGAAAAAGAAATATTAAAAAGAAAAAAGAGGGGAAGAGAGTCCGTTTCTGTCGGAGAGAAAGAGAGGCACCGTCGGGTCGTGTCAGTCGGATTTTCTCGCCGCGGGACGAACGAGTTGTAATAGCGAGCGAGCTGGTGCTCGAGGAGTAAAAAAGATGCGCCCGCTCGTGCGAATAGCGGTCTGAAACGTGCGATTCATTCGGTGTAAGACGTCAGTCAGGTTCGGTTGCGGCAGCGCCGGGCGTATGTTAAGCTGTCTTCGTGCTGACGGTTAACGTCGGCAGGACGTCACGCGAGCCCGAACAAAGCTCCCGGAGCTTTCTCCCCGCTCTTGTGGAAATTAACGCGTCACGACTTCATCAGATTTGATAGGATGCATCTAAACCTCATCGCGCCACGCCGCGCCACGCCGCGCCACGCCGCGCCACGCCGCGCCATGCCACGCCGCGCCATGCCGCGCCGCGCCGCCTGTCGAGGGTGGTTCTCGATGGGGTGGTGGGTTCTGGGTATTGCGTACGTCGCGAAATGCTCGCGATGTGCTCGGGAGAGTCACGCGATTCCGCGCGACGTCGCGATTCGTTAGCTGCACGCTGACTGCTGTCCTGATCACCATCGACTGCGCAGAAGCGCTTAAGCCTTTCAAGCACAGAGCCCTCAAGATTCGGATTCTACTAAATATTCATGTCACACATCCAGAATGACAAGCCAAGAGATCATTCCGCTTGGAATTCATTTTTCTTTCCTATTTTCCTATTTTTACAGAATAAACGCGCAAACTGAAGCGAATGCTATGAATAATAGCATTTTTTATATGAATAATATAAAAAACCGATAGAGTGCATCACTATGCACTAGACTGAGTGGTGGTTTCGTTATGAGATCGCTGTGCTTGAATGATTTAGTTCTAATAGGTCTCTCACGGTGAAAGCACTTTGCTCGAAAGGATTAAGATGATTGAATCACAAGAACGAGGACCTCATTCAGATTTGAGTCCTTGTGTCATATACACGGAAAAAATATGTAGTATAAAAGTTACGTCAAAATATTGAATTTCTTTTTACAGCGTCTTTTGTAAACCTGGGCTGTATACTGAAATTGTAACAATTTTAACTAATAATAAATTTGATGAATTTATCTGATACAAAAAAAACATTTTGCAATAAAAAGTCAAACGATAATTTGAAACAAATATGTAATAATTTCGTTTTGTTTCACGTAACAATTTCAAATATATAGTAATTCGGCTCCCTCTGTACGTTCAAAATTATAAAAATTCTGTTGTAATGTTTGCTGCAATATTTTCTCCGTGTACGAACGAATATTCGAATCGATTTGAGCGAATTCGCTCCAATGCCAGTGGAGTGCATCGAATTCACTTTTCAATTTCGAGCGAAAAAGTTCACTCGGCGATTTAGAGTGGAGAATTTTCACTTTAGTGAGCGAAAAGTTTCTCGAATTCAATTGATTCGACTGTCGCTATATTTTTCCGAGTGGAATTCCGCTCCGAGAGATCTAGAAAGAGTACTTTATACGTAACTTAATATAAGGCACGGTGGTCTCACATGTGAGAGCGTCGCGGCACTCAACGTGTTGAACGGGATTTAACACTGGACTCGACGTGCGCGACGAGATCGACGGATCTCGTCGCGAGATCGATCGTATACATACGCCGCGATTACGTCCCGGAAGAATGGATGGTTCACGTTGCATTTACACGCAAATTGCGCGCGTGACTCCCCCAAATAAAGCGGCCGGGGAGGATAAGTCGGACCCGTCGAATTTATTCCGCGAGTCCTACACGCGGATATACGTGGACTCCCTGCGAATTTATATGGAAATGCAAGAGCGCCCCGCTGCTCTCGGTCGTCTCCGCGAAGAGTTTTTTATCCTAAACGAACTCGACTCCGCTTCCCAACGATTCCATTCCCGATCGCTGTTTGAACACACTCTCAAGCTCACACACTCTCTTTTTCTCGCGAGCGCGGCAATTTGTCGTGGCGAAAGCCGTGTTAGTGAAGCTGTAAAAATAGCGTCGGCGGTTAAGTTCTCTCTCTCCCTCTCTCCCCCATTCGCGAGGAGGAGAAGGAGGAGGAGGAGGGCAAAGACGCAGCCTGCACTCTTTGCTGACGGTCTACCACACAGCGGGGTAGCTACCTTTCATTGGATCAAGGCAGGTTTCCTGTGGTTCATGTTAAAGAATCGGAACTGTAGCCGCAGCGTTAGATCTTTCCGTACTGTTGGGAAAGAATAGGTGCCGTAAGTACATATCGCAGCTTTCGACTCGCGCAGTCTGTCGTCGTGTGGTGGTGAGTGTTCGCGACAGAGGACGGCTCTCGCCGGCGGTGGCGATCCTTGACTGGCGAGACCAACTGCTGATCGCCGACTTGCGGCTTTTAGTCGACCGGATTTCAATCTTTTGCACTCTTTTCCTTTTTCCAACCGATCCACGCAAAAATCTGGTCGTTTTCGGACGATGTCGTACAGCTTGCATGAATCTCGATATTTTAGTATCAAAATGGTACAAGGATATTAATCTGTTATTTACTCGACAAAATGTAGCATTATTAAATATAAAGTATAATATTATTGAGAATATATAAGCAATCGTATTAATAATCCCATTATATATATATATATATATATATATATATATATATATATATATATATATATATATATATATATATATATATATATATATATATATATATATATATATATATATATATATATATATATATATATATATATATATATATATATATATATATATATATATATATATATATATATATATATATATATATATATATATATATATATATATATATATATATATATATATATATATCCAAGTATAACATTATTAATGTTGTCGTATGAAAAATGAACAGACAGGATGGGCTGGAACGAGATGTGACGTCAAGTTAGACTTGACATGGGAATGCAAAGGGTTGAAGTCAGCCTTTAGTCATATTGATTTTCATTTCCTCGTTCGTGTTGAACACACATCAGAAAATTGCAGCATATCTATCGATAAACTCGCCTCTATCGGTCTCGCAAGTCGAGGTGAGCCGTTGCGACTCGACATCGCAATTGACACCGCCTGTCAAAGGGGACGCGTGACAAACACCTACACGTAGAGCATATAAAAAAAAACAGAACGAAACACGATGTAAAGAGCCTGGCGACTCTTTGGGTTCTGCCTGTCTGTAAAATAGTTCTGATAAGGTACGCTTAAGGGCTAAGAGTCACACCCTTTAGTCATCCGTACGTCGCATATACTATGTAGTAATATTCAAGTGTTAGAACTGTGCAGGGGAAATTGCAGGAGAAACAGAACAGAAAATCTAACAGAACAGAGTGAAAAGGCAATGCGAATGATGCAAAATCAAATCGTGCGACGGGTTCACGAGAGATTCAGGTGTTGCATTAGTCACGACGTGTTTAATTGCGCGATCCTGTTTCAAGAGCCGCGACGAACAAGATCCGTGGCATTCTCTCAGGCTCTTATTCAGAACTTTCTTTTACCGATAAAAGCCTCTGAACGTGACCTGTGCTGGGATTCTGTAACTCGTTATTGAAGTTAACGATAGTTTCGTTATCATTGCGCAGCTTTTCTATGGTATACAAAAGTTGCGCAACGATAACGAAACTGTCGTTAACTCCAATAACGAGTTACAGAATAGGGCTACTGGACTGATTTTCCAATCGATAGTTCAAACATAGATTCAAGTTTAAATTCTGTTTGAACACATAAAACACTTTGATAGAATAGAATTTAAACGTGAATCTAAATTTAAACTGCTGTTGAAAAATCGGCCTTTATATATATATATATATATATATATATATATATATATATATATAT
>NW_022639453.1:1571189-1604344 GCF_010583005.1 Odontomachus brunneus
CTTGTTGTCTTATGAACACGTTTAGAGATACTTTTCACGATGAAAGACAGTTCAAAATAAGAGCCTTATGCTCGTTCCTACCAATATCGATCATTTAAACCTTAATCTGAATTTAAGTCTGTGAATTTGAGTTAAACTCGAGTTTAAATTAAAGTTAAGTTAATGTAAGAGTTAAGTTAAAAAATAGAGTTTAAACTCGGGCTAAGATTTAATCGACGTTGGTAGAAAGAGGCATTAGTCACGAGGCGAATACGAGAGGTGATCGTTGTGTTACGCGTGATTTTTCTCGCGCGAGACAAGTCTTAGACAAAATGCACATAAAACGCAAGACTGCAAACAGTTCGTGATGATTAATCAGACGATGAGACCGACAAGACACATTCGGGATTATCACGGTGCCTGCAGATACATACTCGATCTCGTCAAATCGATATGTCCCTTTGCACTCATAATCTAATAATCAAAACATAATAATATTGACTTTTCAATCAGTTTATCGAAAAACTGTCAATCAGTAATATTGAGACTTTATGGAAATTGATGCGATAACATTGAACACGCTAATTACATCTCGACATGTGTACACGTAATATTTAATATTATAAATAATATTGTAAGTAAATATCGCAACGTCAACTTCATCCTACGCGAGTCGCAGTAATTTTGCACGATTGCACAAAGTTGCGATTCCGTGCAACTTAATTTCAATTGATTCGGATCGCGATAACGTTATCGACGAGGGCAAAGGGTCAATATCTTATTACTAAGAACAAGTAACCAAGTGGCACTTGGGGAAAGACGAGCTGACTTTTAACAAGAAAGCTACTCACTGCGCCGCGACAGCGCTATGTTCGGTTTTTTAAGTCATCTACGGAGAGAACGGTGAAGTTTCCAGCACCAGTACCGATTGCTACGACCTTAGCGCGTTCCATGGGTTCCGCACGGCAGACTAGCCAGATAAATGAATCGATTAACAAAGTCGCAATAGTCGAAATTTGGTGTCGAATCGAGTTGAGCCGAGACAGACAAAACGAAGATGGGTGACATGTAGTTCTTATCTTAATAGTTTCTTGGATATTAGAGGATTGCTACGAGAGGTCTACGAGATCAAGATCTACGAGGAATCGATTGCATCGATCTCTATGGAGCTGTGGTTCATTGATGTGCACACCATGACGGAGAACGGAGAAAGGCAACGGTTTCGGGAGTTCCAAGATTGAAATGTACACGAATGGACTGCGCGTGTATTATGTATTTTGCAAACTAGACTGATTCTGAAATTCCGAAACTACGGCGAGATAACCTGAACACCGTCTGTTAATGTTATTTTATACGTTAATGTTACTCTATGTACTCAGTGGCAAGCGAATAGCGAACTACCAGCACAACTGAAGCGCATCAATCGCACATTCCCGAAAGCGTCTTGAATACTTCGTCTTGTTAAATAATCAAGAGTACAAAGAGAAGCTCTCCGCGCCGCTCAACGTCGACCAAGCGCGCGTTTCATATCGTTAATCTCTAGTCAAAAGAAGCGAAAAGACGAAAATTGGTCGACGATTACCGGCACTCCGCAGCAAATTAAACTACCCTACAATCTCCGGCTCTGTTTCGCTGAAAATTGAAAACAAACTGATCAGTCTGACAGTTGTGCTGCTTGCGAACATGTCTTTCTTTTTACATGCGATATCTTCAGTAAGAGAATGGGGGGATCGAGTAAATTTAGAGATGAGTGATGAAAAAGAGAAATAGACGCTAAGGGAAATGACGAAACATGATATGAAATATCTAATGGGTTATCTCGCATATAAATGTTCACCAAATTTTATCGATTTGGAGAGCACAATACTCTGGTATGATAACAAATAAATTTGGTGAGTAATTTTTAAATAGTTCTAACTACAGGCTTGAAAAATATTATGTCGGTTACACGAGGAGGTTCCACACTTTTTGCACATTTGTGATTGCAAGGGCAGGGAAGCCATAATTACCTCTATATATCACTAGCTAGAAAAATGAATAAACTTATACAGCGGGGTGAATGGATGAATGATGAGATGTGCAAAGTAAAGCGCTACGTGAGACTACGAAGCAGTTTCAGAGGGGTTAGAAGCATTTCGTCACGTGGTCTCCATAGTCCCCCATACAATTGCTCCCATCTAAATGGAAAATTAATGGTTTAATTATCGTCGTGGCAGAAACAATGGTGTTATCAACGTAATGCGTTCATAGGAACGTCTCGTTGGATCCTATCAGCTAACGCAACACCTGTTCAAAATCGCTGACCTGTGGAAAAGAAGGTCGCGGCGCGAAAGTGTGGAACATAAGTTATTTTAACTTCCTAAATTACATTAAAATCTTACATTCCCGGAAGAGTATTCCTGCAATAAGGTGCTTTTCTTTATCACTTTTGCGCTAAAGCGTTATTGAATTCTAGCACCTTGGAAACCTCTTCCATTTTTTGTAACTCGTAAAATAAACACGTGAAATTAAAGCTAACTTTTCTCTAGGGGGACATTCTAAACCATTTTTGTGCGCAAATAACGACTTCTCATTCTCGAGAATGACACGACTTTCGTTCCACCGGATTATCGATTATCTGAGATTCAATGATAAACTGAAAAATACTGTTAATCGTCCGCGTCGGGACGCTCTTTGTGTACTTACTCCTATCAATGTTGCGTTGCAGATGCGCAGCTACGCGATGTCTAGCGTCATTGAACTCCAGGTGCAACCCGAGTCGCAGCAACGTCGGGTTTTGTTCCACCAACTGTGTGATCTCCATCTCAATTTTGTTGCCCAACACCTGTGACCTCTGAAAGATAAAGATGTTGCAGAGTGAGATTTCGTTATCATCTCGTTGCATTTAGATGATACTTCAACTTTCATGCCGCGTGACTTACCTGATTCGAGCATCGGAACTCTTCAATGGATTTTGTCTTGAGAAGGGCTCTGATGAGCCTTACTATCACAGGCGGACTTATGAAGTTTGTCTCCACGCTGAAAAATACAAACTGAACATTGAGACACGGAACGAATTGACGATTCTTGAAGGAGAATCTCTTTCGACGAAGATTTCTCACGCGCGAGCTTACGAGATATACGCACTTGAGTACTCTGAGTGTCGAATTCTTCTCTACAGCGTCTGCCAGCCGTTGCGCAGTCTTGTCGTTCAGCCCGACGTTGGTTAGACTCAGCGATTCTAGATGCGTGTTCATTTCCAGTCCTTCGAACAACTGCATGAACTTCTCGTCTGAGATATTCTATAACGAAACATCGTCGACTTGGTCAGCGAGGGACAGTGCGCTCTTGGCGAAAGCGGTTGACGCGATACTCACTTTAATATTGTTCCAATTCAAGTCAGTCAGAGTAGAGTCGTCGTCGCGCACTTGTTTGATGGTGGCGTCGACGTCAGTGTCGTTAGGCGGTTCCATGGGATAGACCTTAGGTTGACTAGCCTTCGTCACGCCGTCCCAGCCGAGTCCAATCGGCTGTCCGGTGTTCAATAAGGACGCGTGATATTGATCTTGATTCATCATGGAATGGAATCCAAGAATAGCTGCAACAACGAGACGCTCGTCTTTCTCTACTCAGACACAACGGGCTTCTCAGAAATGATCAAACTCACCAGCAAGATCGATGATTTCTTCTTGGGTGGCTGCCGAGAGCGCTTGTTCGTACTCGTCCCCGAGATCTATCGCGATCTGTTCCTCCGCCTCTTTCTCTTTCACGTTGTCTTGCGGCGGAGGTACCCACTGAAACGAGAGAGATTTTTACAACGTTGAATCTGTCAGACTATATGATGATGGATGTGTTATTGTCCAAACAGCATGCAGAGCTGCCATTTATAATCTGAACATAAAATTCGACTTACTTTCTTGCCTCTGATCACACCAGGTACATATGGCTTCAGCTCTGGAATATCAGGCGTCTCCAGAGCCTGCTTGTTAATATGCTCGATGAGTTTCTTTCGATTTAGCGGTCCTGTGGGACTCTTGTCACATTCGTAACTGCAACGTTGCGAAGGTGGCATAAAGCTGTCCTGTAGACACAATGTTTTAGCTTAGTATCTCAAAGAATAACAAACAGTAAGAATATTATAAGAAATAATATGTAGTTTAAGCTCTGTTCTTTATCGCTCAACTAGTGTACATTTATAGAAAAAAGAAACTTAAAGAAAAACAAGTATATAGTTGCAACTTGATGATAAAAGAGAAGAGAATTAGTGCAAGCTATAGTGCAAACTCTAGTGCAGCTAGTTCAGCAGTAGAAAACAAACTTTTAGTATCTTCAAGAGTAGCGCAACAAGAAATAAGTACGCTGTTAGGTTCCCAAACAAAGAGACATACTCACATCAGGATCTACTTCCTTGGCGAGTATATTGATCTCCTCAGGTGTGAGTTGTGCCAACAGCTCGTCCACGTCAATGTCATCGTACTCACTGAGGTCCTTGCCGTACAACTTGGCTGCTGTCGTCATGGTGGTTGTCTTGGTGGACGAGGAAGTCTGCAAATCGTCCCACGGTTGTTGGTCAACAACTGAATGCTTCCTCGACATTTTCGCGAGATATCACGCGATAATGTACGATTGAACGTGGTGATTCCTTCAATCGACCCTGAGCTACTTTGACTACAACTGCGTTTACCTCCAATAAACGTCTACCCGTTAAATGCAAAATTACGCAACCGCAGAGACGCGCCTACAAATAGCGATTGCATCACCGTAAACAAGGGCCCCGGCACTTGATTGGCGACTCGGGCTAATTATCGTGGCGCCCGTCGAATCAATTATTCAAAGGGCGCATTGACCCGCGGTCGCGGAGGACGCGCGAGCGAGAGAGTGAGCGAGAGAGAAGAACGAAAGAAAGAAAGAAACAGAAGACGTCGATACGGGCGCGCCGCTCCGGAAGGTGCTGACTCGCACGGAACACGACCGCGACCGACTTCTCTTATCGCGAATTGATGAGTAAACGTCGCTGACGAAGCCAGTCGGCGAAATCAATGCCGTCTGCCTAGCCGATCGCGATCGACTGATTCGATCGGCCGATCGGCGATCAGCATCGACACGCCTCGCGTTTAGATTCGGCGAGCGTCCAGCACAGCGGCTGATGCCCCCTGACCCAGATAATTCGGGATCGATTTTCATTGACAACTCGTGTGCCAAATCGGCGGTGGCAGAGCGGCGGCGGCGGCGGCGGCGGCGGCGGTGAGATCGTTGGTCAACGCCGCCAACGCCACCGCCGCCACTGCCACTGCCGGACGCCCGAGAGTCTCGTTGGAACTTACTCGATCGACTGGACACGCCGAGGCGTCCAGCAAGGATGAACGTCTGCGTGACGTGGACCGCCGGATTTGATAATTCAACTCCCGCGAACGTTCTCTCGAGACCACCGAATCCCGCACGACCACCAGCAACACTCCCAACGTTCGGACGCGCACGCTTCACTGACCAACCCACCGCCAGATCGCCGCTGATCGCGCGGCAGCGCCCTTTGACACTGACGATGCGATGTCATGAAGGTCGAGTCGATAGTCGACAGTCGACAGTCGATAGTCGCGCCCGGCGACATGTCCAGACTCGCGTATTGTCGCGGGAGATTTAAACGCGCGCGAGGAGTGCAGAGGTCGCGTGAAATGCGAAATCCTCTTTTATGGTGGCGAAAATGTTCGATCGCACGTGAGAACAGCGCGCGCCGCCGGCCGAACGGTGTTACGACGGACGGGGTATACGTGGCCGCACGAAGGCGGGAAATTCGAAACGGCAGGAGCGCGCGCGCGCATGTGCGGCACCGAAAATGCAAAATATTTACCATAATGCAAGACGAGTTGTGTGCGACGAATGTGTCGAGAACGACGGTGCTCCAGAATGAATTTTCTCTTGACAAGCAACGAATCACGGTAAACCAAGCGCGTGTCGATGAGACTAGTTGCGATCAACTAAAGTGCTTGATAACGAGTTCGCCGATAAAACGCCCGTTATCGAATTATCGTGAAAGCGAAACTGAGAGAAAATGCGACTATGGAGAGATCCTTATCTCTTGATGCGTCAGGTTTAGTGCACGTAGCCCGTGGAATACAATGATATCTCTCCTCGGTCACGCGATGATTGAACGTTTGATGATCTCTAAAAGCTCAATTTATAATGCTCTTCGCTTCCTGTTTTTTGTTCTCCGTCTTTTCCTGGTCTAAAGCCTAATCTACAATGTGCTCTTTATTTTCTGCTTTTGTTTTCTGTTTTTTTTTTAGTTTAAATCTTAAGGTTTGAGAAACCTGAAATAAAGGCAAAGAAACAGGAAGAAAATATCACATTGTCAAGCTTAAAGCTTGATCTACAATGTGTTATAGATTATACTTCTACAATGCGTTATTTACTTTCTATTACTTTTTTTATCTTTTTTTGACTCAAACCTAAAGCCTTAAATTAAAAAAAAAAAAAAAAAAAAAAAAAAAAAAAAAAAAAAAAAAAAAAAAAAAAAAAAAAAAAAAAAAAAAAAAACAGAGAACAAGAAACAAGAAGCAAAGAACACATTAGGCAACATAGATTAAGAGAAGCGCAGAGCACATTAAGACCACATTAAGAGATTAGGCTTACGGCTTGAAGTTTGAATTAGAAAGAGATGAAGAGGGAGAAACAGGAGGCAAAGAGCGCATTATAGATCAAGCTTGAGTCGACTCGTGGCTTTTTTAGTATTTCCCTCGATGCATGGATATTTTGGATTATTTATCAAGTATAATGTATTGCGCGCAGAATCACGCGATGAAATCAAGTCGTCCTCGAGCCTCTCGCTCCTTCTATATATGCAAAGGTCGCGCAATTACCCTTTCCGCTAAATTACACCAAGCATCTTCGGGACTCGCGCCGTTCGCTCTCTCCGCACACACACGTACAGTCGCGTGGTTGTGTTGGAGATTATTATAGCGATGATAACATGATGGTTACAAGAGATATTTATTTACTCATGCAATTATTCGTTTGTTTATTTTACTCGTGTATGTATTAAGGATTTGTTTTCAAATTTACTTCACTTTCATCGTTGCTTTTTATTTCCGTGTTCGCGCTATTTTATTTTATTTCTTTCTTATAATGAAACTGAAGGTTTCTTATGATGATTCTTTTCTTTTCTCGTTAATAAATTATTAATGTGATCATTATGGGAAGTGGACTCGAGTTGTGTAACGCACTTCTTATCTCTCGTACATTTTACTCTCATTTCTTGAAAGAAACGTTGATTCCCGCACCGGAGATCAACAAGAAATCGATCGACTGGTTCTCTGCGCATTGATGCGTCTCTCTTTATCAACTTGGACTTTAAACGTCAACGTCGCTGGCGAAGATCTACATCCAAGAAATGAAGATTTTTCCTCAAATACAAAATTCTATAGCAATTCTTATTGTATACTCCCCCCTCCCCCCTTTCGTGTAGAGTTCTCCTTTTGACTATCAGAATATTTTTCTTCTAGAAGAATTCTCTTGAGAATTCATCTACAAGAGAATCCCACTAAGGATGAGATTCTGTTCTGTTGGATGCGTCTTCTTCGTCGTCGTTTTCGCAACGGCATCGTGTATCGCTCAAGATTCATCGTCCAACGCTTGTAATTTTTTTCAATCACTCGCGAGACCGCTCGTGTTGCTCAGTGAAATTTTCCTCACGCGCCCACACGGCACGTACGTACAGCAATCCGCAGGATCGTGTGTCATCAGCGTGGCGATCGAGCTCTCAGAGTCCTCGTTTCTCGGCTGCGACCGTGAAACCGCCGCGCGACTTGAAGTTGCCAAAACCGGCAATTCCCCTCCCCTCCCGCTTGCACATCGACATCATCATCCGATCTCCCGCTGCTCCTCCGCTCCTGCGGTCATCTACGTAACCTACGGAGTCTCACATTGACATAATCGACCTGACAGCCCGGCGGAGCTCAAGGTCACAGCGAGAGGAAGAGCCGGGCGAGAAGAGGGGGCTGATATGAAAAAGACGGCGGAAGACGATGACGAGCGGGGGAACGGGAGTCACGAGAACGCGGAGATGACGGCGGCGTCGCGACACACGCGACGTTCATGCCAGTCTCGAAGGAGACAGCGGGGCCATCCTCCGTCGACAGTCGCGATCGGAGTGTCCGTCGCGTTGTAGCGCGCGAGCTAGTAGCGGCGACAGCCCCTCAAAAATAGCTGAGGCCTCCTCGCAGGCTGGCACACTCCCAACGGGCTATACTTGGACATACCCGCGCACACGATTATTTATAGTGAGCGAGAGAGCGCGGCCACTGGCCTTCTTACGAACTAACCAACCGGCACCGAGAAGACATCCCGCCGCCCGTGACCTAGGCCCGCATTAATAACGACTCCACCCTTGCGACCACGAGGAACTTAGCACTTTGCACTCGCCGGGCTCGTCGCCGCTTCAACACCTCGCCGCTTCTCTACCTCTCGGCTCGCTTCTCCTCGCGATCTCGGAATGTTGTCGCCTCGAGTCTTTCGGCGTCTTCCTCGTCCTCCCAGTCTCTTCAGAGGCTCTCCTTTCTCCTGTCTTTCTCCCTTGATATCGTAGATCTTTTTTTTTTTCCTGAGCTGAGATACGATATTCTTTGGGCTTGAAGCATTTGCCGTGGTCCTCGAGTCCTTACAAGATTCGTGACTCATTGTTAGAACCTTCAACTGTGATTCACTCTCCTGCTGGAGGAGAGAATCGAGTTTACCACAAGAAAAGTAAAAGTGCTCCTCATTCGTGTGTACAGTAGTCCTCTCGAGTTGACTTTTAGATACATAAGATATGTTTTATATTTCATTTCATTTTACGTATTTTTACATATTTACTGGAATTAGATGGCAAAGACAAGAGGGTATTTCTATTAGCTTCACGGATCGTCAACCTCAAACGTCCCGAAGAAATCGGTCATTTATCACTTTCCGTTGCGCATGGTGATGATGTACAAGCGCGTGAATTAACAGCGAGCAGCCTGGGATAAACAACAGCGAGCTTGAGATGAGCATCTGTGCTTGAAAACGCTCGTACAACTTGAATGAGCTACTAAAAATACACCACTTTTCACGCGGGGGTGCAGGCCGAATATATTTCCCTGTTTTTCTCGCTTGCCCGACCCACCGATTGTAGCTGCAAAAAGATTACGTATACTAGAGTCACCCGTTGGTAAATCGCACCTGTCCGAGATATTTACACGCGAATCCCGAAAATGCCGGTAAGACGATCGCCAAATTCGAGACACTAAAGAATGCACGAGCGATGCAATATCAAGACGGCAGAGATTGATACCGCTCGCCGCTCGAGCTACCTCGACAGACAGTCCCCCGTTCGATTTCCGCGGGGGGCTTTTGATTTGCCGTTTTATCCGATTTGCAAAGTTTCCAAGCCAATACGGTCCGTTGGCAATGAACGCCACGATGAAGTAGGACGAAAATGCTACCGTGACGGCAGGCGCGGGCGCGCGTGTGTTGAAAAACGCAACGAGTTTTTTTCCTTTCGGCCGACGGGAAAGCGAGTCGAGCGCGCCCCCGTCCCGCTCGTTCTCGCTCGGTCACAGACGGAATAACATCGGAAGTTTAATTTCTAACGGCATTCTAATCAGCTGGCAGGCGCGAGAAGTGAGAGCCGCGCGATCGTCGCGCATCGTCGGACACGAGGAGACGACTCCGCGACCGCGATCGTCCTCTCGGTTTTCCTTGTTTCGTCAATTACACATTCGGCCGACCGACGAATCAAGAGGAGAGAGATCCATCGACGAGATTATTAATATGTTAAACGGCGCACGCGCGCTGTAATTCTGCCTGTCTCGCAATTTACGTACGAGACAAAAGCAATTGCACACGAGAAATTAAATATACCATCAACAGCGAGCCGATGGAATCATCGCGATCAGCAGATACATGTTCGTACAACGTAAAATATGTGTATTTATTCAGTATACGTTCGTGTATTTTATGTTGAATGTTTAAATATTCGTATTTGAAGACCAAATAAGAATGTTTAGGATCAGGCATGTGCTCGGATATTGGTTCTTCCACCTTAAGCAAGCCAAAATGACTTCAGATTTACAATAATGGGCTAACTACTCGCCACTCACTAGCATCAGCAATCTACGGAGAGAGAGTTTTATAGTAGAAATTACTGTAGGAGTTTGTAACCAAGAAGTAGATCGACATTTTGCAACAATTCATATTATTCTTTCATTTCATATGTGCTATTTGTATTTTAGATACGAAAATGTGCTATTAAAACACTCTCTATGTTTCTAGCGAAATCTGCTGTGTTTCTAGTGAAATTTACCGTGTTCCTTAACAAGATAAACGTTACTGACAGTCTATTTCTGGGTTACTAAAAATACACTAAAGTTGAGAAGAATTTATATGAAAAAAGAAGCTATATCTAATGACACAAAATCGCTATCGAAACATTTTCTATGTTTCTAGTGAAACCTGCTGTGTTTCTGGTGAAATTTACTGCGTTCCTTAGCAAGATAAACTTTATTGATTGTCTGTTTCTAAGCTACTAAAAATATAGTAAAATTGAGAGGAATTTATATGAAAAAAAGCTATAACAGCAAACGGTATTGATCTAATGAACGCAAAAATCGCAAGATCGAGCGCATTTCGCGTCGCCCTGGTCTGCCGACCGGCCCTCTCCCCCGCGGTTGCGAACGCGAAAACAATTTTTGCACGCTTATCGCGCGATAATAGGAAACGTTGACTTCCCAGACACCGTTTCCTCCGCTCGAGTTCGCCTGCCGTGCTCGGTGTGTACTCGAGTCAAACGATCTTTAAGGTTCGTTTGCGACGTAACGGTCGTTAAACATCGTTTTATGCGGCGTAACGTAGCGCCGCAACGGTTTCCACGCGGCTATACCGCCGCCGCCGGTATTTATGCGCGTCCACCAGCTGGCGGCGAAGAAGTCGCCGGCATCAGGAGACATTGTTCAACGACCTGGAGCGCGTTTCCGCGCGATCGAGGAACGACGCGTCGCCGCTATTGCGATCGATAGTCACGATCGATCGTCCCGTTTGCGATTCGCTTGACTTTTTAATAAGTCGTCAACAAGACAAGGCGATGCGGGGCGAGTCGTTGATGCAGTCGCGCGCGAACGAGCGCCGCATAATTGCCCGCGCGTTCCTCGTAATAACAGTAATAACCGCTACAGATCTCATAAGTCAAGCTGCTCGCGAGAGGCCACGGCGACGACGACGACGACGACGACGACGACGATCGTCGCATAAATCATACTCCCGGGCGCGATTTATCTGGCGCGGCTCGCGCGCTTTACGATCTTCGGCCGTTTTGCTCGCCCGCGGAAGGAGACGCGAATTGCGCGCGTGTGCCAAGCGAGCGGGGGCCGCGTTACACAATGTTCCGCGATTTATCAGAGCCGTCGGAATCGATCGTCGCTGTTGTACTCCCGCAGCAGCCTCACTCTCGTCGGATTATTTTCTTCCGCCGGCGAGACTCACGCGTACGAATTCGATCTGGCCTGTTCCGAAAGCGTCTTCCGATCCCGTTTTTTTCTGATCTTCTCTTTCTCTTCTTCATCTTCTTCTTCTCCTCTCTCTCTCTCTCTCTCTCTCTCTCTGATTCATGTACTTACTTATTTGTGTACAAACAGATTCTTGTTGGCAGATCGCCAGGGGCGCGCAAATTAAAATCGCACGGTACGCGGAAAGCGACGAGAGAAGTTACTTTACCGTGATTGTGAAAGTGTATCGATAGAACGACAGGGACGAGGAGGAGGAGGAAGGAGAAGAAGAAGACGACAACGACGACGACGACGATCGTCGTCGCGATCTGGGTTATCGTGTCAGCTTTTCAGCCGGGCCGAACGACAAACACAGCGGATGTGAAACTCCAGTTAGTAATTAGATCGGCGTCGTGCGCGCGTCCGTAGGTTTTAGAAGACGATTATTCGTGACCGAGTTGAACTGAGAACCCGAGAGAACCCCAAATGACGACGACGACGACGACGACGACGACGACGACGACGACGACGACGGCGGCAGTAACAGATGTGTGACTCAAAAGATCGATGTTAAGTCGGGATCAAATTGGGATCAAATTGGGATTAAATTGCGATTAAATTGCGACTAAATTGAGATCGAAATTGCTGTTAAATTGAGATCACGCGCTCACGAGTGTTAGATAAGTATTTCGGTTTGTAAGCACATGATTATAACGTTACATTGCTCGCGAGTTCTCAGGAGAAGGTCATGAGCGAATTTATCGCACTTGTTGTCGGTTGTCGAGCCTAACTGATTTCTTTTATCCTTTTTTTGCAAAAAAAATCTTCCGCAATTATTCGCATTTGATAAACCATATACTTAATTCTTAGAAAAAAGAAAAGAAAACTGCTATCTTCGATATTTAATTCTAAATTACGACGCGGGCATATCAAAGATCGATGTGATTAAATTGCAAAATTGCAAATGTGATTAAATTGCAATGAATTTAGGATCGAAATCTATGTTAAAGCGAGGTCAAGCGCTCACGGGTGTGCGTTGGATGAATATCTCGATTGAGGTACATCATTACAAGCGTTTGATCAAAGAAAAATATCTTTTTTTCACGAAACATGAATTATTCGCGTTCAACGAAGCCTGCTTGCTCTCAGAAAAAAAAAATGGAGAGAAAACTGCCGGCTCGTGCATATTTGATTCAGGATTACGACGTGGCATATCAATTTGTAGCTTCATCCACTGTGACGTTCGACGGACCGCGTGAATATTCATCTACGGTGCTCCGATCGACTTCCTGTTGAAAACCCTTCTGCAATAATTATTATCAACGGCGGCGTCGAAGCGTCACAATTTTTAATACGGCCTGCACGCCAATACTCCCGACGGTGCGCGACGCATCGCTAAATCGAGCGAATCGGTTGACGAGCACGCGACTGATGACGGAAACGTATGCTCGCTCCTTCACTGCCGTAGGTCAGTGATCGCTGGAATCACTTCCAGTTATTTTCGATCCGGCCTATATGCGACATTTAGAATCGTATTAATAGTCATTACTTGAAACTTGTCTCGGATGAGATACTCAAATATGAATTTAGAATTAGATTCGAATTTTCCACTTGAATCTCACTTGATATATGTGATGTTACATTTGCAATCGAAATTCAGCGGAAAGATTCATATCTAACTCTAAATTCAAGCCTGAGTATCTTATCTGAGGCAAGTTTCAAGTAATGACTATTAATGTGGCTGTAAGAGCCGGTTATTTTAACTTCTTGGAAAATTAATTGATAGTTAAATCATATATCTATCTTTGTCTAAATTAAAGGAAAAACAAAGACAAAGACATTTGATTTAATTATCAGTTAACCTACCAAGAAATTGGAATAACCGACCCTTAGGTCTGTATCAATAATCGTTACTCGAAGTTTGTCTTGTATGAGATATTCGGATTTTTATTCAAAATTAGATTCAAGCTTTCCAGTTGAATTATAATATTATTAATTTAATATAAATATGATATTAATATAAATATAATTTAATTTAATTAATATAAAATATAAATTAAAATTAATTATACGATTTATGCGACACATAAGAGGTAGAATCCACTTACTCAGATTTGAATTTAGAATTAGACGTGAGTTTTTCAGTTGAATTGCTATTGCAAATCTAATATCACATGTATTGATATTGTACAGTTTAGTATTTTTTCAGTTCAATATGATTCGAATAAAGAACTCAAATCTAAAACTTTAAATTCACATTTGAATATCTGAATGACACGTTTCAAGTAACGATTATTAATAGAGGCGTTTAGATCAATTTGCCCGAAAAGAAGCGCGGTTTGTTAGATCGGGGCGTGTATGAGATTAATAAACACGCAGGTGTTTGATCGAATAATCGACCAACCGCGATATTATACCGTTTCAATTATTACAATAATGGACTGCATAGGCATCGACGATATGTGTTTGCAAGCTGATCAAATATTAGCCAATCGTTAATTAGTGACACTCGCTCATTTTGTCCGAATACTGCATGCAAAATACACGCATTATCCGAATGATCGCTATTTATTCGCGGGCCGCAATGGATCGCGCTGCATTATCAAAGCTGTAGCTCGTGAGCGCAATTTGAGAGCCCCACGCGAACGAGCCCGCGAAAAATACCTCGCCGAATTCTATTAGAAAACGTCAAATGGAGACTCCCCTTTTATAAATTTGTAGTTGCATCAATATAACAAGAAAATTATCTTGTTGTATGATGTAAATGTAATGATTAATTCAACACGCAGTAATCTCTGCATCGTAAATATAATTCAAAAAAAATTGTAAAGTCCCCATCATATATCGATTGTCTCACGTTGTGACAATTATGAAAGAATATTTGTATCTTCTTCCCATGAAATCCTCTCATTCCATCGATTTTAACGACGCGACAAGATCGGATATCCTCGAGATGAAGAGTATAATCGATTACGTAAAATTAGATCAAATGTCATGGTGCGCTGTAAAAGGCGGCTCCTCGGTGATCGCCGCAAATGGTGACGTACTTACGCAATGCGCAGGTCGCAGGTAACACGAGAGTGACCGGTGTAAGGATAATTGCGCGTGACACGAGGCGGCTCGCCGAAAGAACGAGGCACAAGATTGCGAGACTGCGGATTTGCGATGTGACGTTCGCTCAGGTAAGACGAGCCGTACCGAGCCGAGCGGAGAGTAAGGAGAGGCACGTGAGCCAAGTCACCGGAGCTCTGGAGTGCTACTAAACAACCGAGTTTTATGCTGGAACCTCGATGAGGAGAGTACCGCGGCCCGACGAGTAGTGGTATTGTGCGCGCGAGTAGCGAAGTCTACGAGCCGGCTGCGAGATCGCGTTCAAACAACTTTCACTTCAGCGCCGCGACCCGCTTCCGCGCACGGCGGGTCGAGTTTTTCCGAGGTTTCCACAAGCTCGAAAACGATCGGTAATCGTTACCCTACGACGATGATGTCACCAAATGTCAGTTTCTCGGCTGTACTCTCCACAATACACTTGCACAATACAAGGCACAACTTCCCGATGAATACGCGATTGTCGCGAAGTAAAATTTGCGTTCCAAAGATCTCAGAGATGCACAAGATGATCAGAAGCCGAGTGTTCGAGAAAAAATAGGACATGGTTAGATGGCATGCAAGTATGTAAAGGCTTGATTAACGTGGTACGTGAGTTTGGATTGATTATAGTGAGTTGAGTATGGGGGATCAGATAGAGGAAATTATGTAGGAATGAGAGAGTGTAGATAGTACGCGAAAGAGAAGGCGAAACAAAGCGTTAGGTAGGAAAGCAGGATTCAGGGCGGAAAAAGTGCATAGATAATAGAGTTTATGGCGTCATAAGGAACAAGTAGTTAGGGCAGTGTAGGTAATGCAAGTAAGCTTCAATTAGACAATGCAGGAAATTATTGATAAAGAAAGTAGCTGGTAATTGTCTGAGTGATCTGAATGCAACTCTTAGACAATTTGTTCTTGCATTGATGCAACAAAAAAAATTTACATTATTATATGATGTAAATTTAATAATCGCTTCAATATAGTATACCAGGTGTAGAAGTATGAAACCGGAATTTTTTTATACAAATAAGACGTCTGTTGTTCGAAAGTGATAAATAATACTTTATTCAAAATAATTTCCACTGTTTTGAACACATTTTTCCCACCTCTCTGGCAGTATATGAATGCCGTGCCAAAAAAACTTTTCATCTTTTGAAGCGAACCAGTTATCTAGCCATTTTTCCACATTTTCATACGAATCGAAGCGTTGGTTAGCGAGAGCGTGTCCTAGCGATGCGAACAGGTGATAATCGGACGGAGCCAAGTCTGGAGAATAAGCCGCATGCGGTAGTAATTCCCAACTGAACGACTCGATCGTTTCCTTGACCCGTTTTGCTGTATGTGATGGGGCATTATCATGGAGCAAAATGACATTGTGTTGCCTTTTTGCATATTCTGGTCGTTTTTTAGTCAATGTTCGATTTAAATCGATCATTTGTTGTTGGTAGCGATTAGTATTGACGGTTTGACCAGGTTTCAGCAGTTCATAGTTCATAGTTCATAGTTCATAGTTCTTCGTTCCTCACGTCAAAATCACCACTTTTGAATTTTTTAAACCACTCGAAACACTGAGATTTACCAAGAGCATATTCACCGTAAGCTTCGACAAGCATTCGATGTGATTCTGCAGCAGTTTTCTTTAAATGATAACAGAAAATCAATGCTGTCCGCAAATCATAGTTAGTAGGCTCGAAACGTGACATGTTTAAGGTTATACAAAAATATACTAGAGAATGAAAGTTGGGGTTATGTTTGTTGACAATATTCGTCAGCTGTTAGGAGAATATAATAGCGCGGCAGTAGCGGTCTTACGGTCACTAAACTGAACGCTGGCACCATTTATAGGGGAATTCCGGTTTCATACTTCTACACCTGGTATGTGTCTCGTAAATGTAAATAAAAAAATTGTGCAGTTTCCACGTCACCGATTATTTTACATTATGATAGTTATGAAAGTCCACGCGGGATATCCAAGAATCTTCTCGTTCACGAGGATAACGAAGAAAGTCTCGGAGAGTGAAGAGCTACGGAAACGTGTAATCTACTCGCGAGAATGCGCGAAGTCGGATTTCCACGCGAATATAATTGAACGTCATCACGCAGCGCTTCCAAACATTGATTTAATCTTATCGTTTTAGTTTTCTTTTCCGCAACAAAAGTGCCTGGTCACCGAGTCGAAGTGACGCATAGTAGTGTCGCGAAGAACCAGTTTTCAAGAAAAGCTGTTGTATAAAATGTAACAGAAAGTTTTTCTTATTGCAAACCAAAAGTATAGTGTCTGAAATATGATACAATGCATAAATAACAAATTTTGGTCAGTAATTATAAGAAAGACACTGTTTTCCGTACACTGTAAAAACTGATGTGTTAAATTTAATATTTCGTGTGTCCCAAATCATCCACACTCATTAATGTGTAAATTTAACACAAAACAAATGTAGTAGAAAGTAACACGCATAATACATACAAAATTAATACAAGGATTTAACATTTGAATACCGTCAGGAATCACAGTTTGTGTTAAATTGACAAAATGTTGAATTAACTAAAATAAAACATTACTTTAACATTTGAGAGAAGTATTAATCTATGGTTTTGATGAAGTGAAAATGTTAAATTGACATAATCTATGTCTGACATATTAAATATGTCAATTTAACACAACTTGTGATTCCTAACGGTATTCAAGTATTAAATTCTTGTGTTAATTTTTTCCATATTATGCGCGTTACTTTTTAACACATTTGTTTTGTATTAAATTTACACATAAATGAGAGTGGATAATTTGGGACACATGAAATGTGTTAAATTTAACACATCAGTTTTTACAGTGTATACAATTTACGTATGCAAAATTTTAGATCTACATCTTGAATAGATTGTAAATATCGATGTTTGTCTACAAGAACGGACACTGCGCAACACTGTACGACGTATTGTTTATTTGCGAGCGATATCACCTGACGTCTGATTGTACTTATTAGCTTGAACAGCATTTTTATCTCCGTGTCCTCTGTCCGACGAGTAAACAGCGCGTTGCTGCTTAAGATTGTCGTGATATCATCTGACGGACTCGCCAGGTGACCTCATCGCACCTACATACATATCAACCGTTAGATAGAGAGATGCAGCTGAGATCGTTCGCGCGTCCCCCCTATAAAATTTTCCATAAAATCCCTCCCATGCGCTTGTGAATAATGGAAGAGTTACTATCCAACATATATGCGAGAGAGCTGTGCGGGCTCGACACGTCGCGTCGCGTCAAAAATGAATGCGATTTAATAATCCGCGACGTGTGACATGGTTTTTCGGCTCTCGATATCTCCGTCCAGCTATATAATATTTTTAGCCTTTCGCAGACCAGACAGACGCCTAAATGGATATCCAATTTTCCGAGTTCTCCACGCTAGAGAATTAGTTAATCGTTAATTTTTTATCCTCCGCGATTTTTATTTCATTTCCAGAGTAGAAAATTTCACGATTATCACGATCTGACGCAATCCATGATGGGAACTTCACAATTTTCTGAATAATATTTATAAGGCAGATATATTCTATTAAATTAATGATTAAATTTACAAATATCTCGGTCGCAGTGACAGAGAATATCATTTCGCGTCGTCGAATTTCCATCGGGCATATATTTGTAATCTACGTATAAATAAACTTTATTTAAGCCCAGAATAGTTTCAAAATCTTTCGGCCATGAATCTGGGTTTTTTTCGTATTTCTTTTGTGTTTCTATTTCGTCATTCTATGTGAAAAATATGAGTGTCGAACCATTCATAAAAGACGCGATCGATATAAAGTATCCGTCAAATTTATGTACAACTGTCTAACTAAATTTCCTCGAATCGTCCGGGGAAGGACGTCTAAGATAATTCAAGTCGCGTGAAGAGGGTGAAAAAAGCTTCCTCATCCCCGAATTAAAATTCTTCCCGAGAGAAATTTTTTTCCTTGTCATGGGACGATATAATCTTCGTTTGTTCCGGGGCGAACGATCACGACGAACGTGCACATGCACCAAGACGTCTTCCGCAGAGGCTAGCGAGAGGCAGAGCCCTTTGTCTCCCAACGGGGAGAGTAACATCTCGAAATAGCAAGAGAGGCACGCGGCTCGCCGCGAGCCGTAGACGCGGCGAATTTTCACGGGAACGTCGTCGCCGGGTCCTTGATCTTAGATGCTCCACGACGTGAAAAGCTGCGAAGGAAGCCGTTCCCGGCCGCACATCATCGGCTGCGTTCAGCAGAGAAAGCTGCTTTGCAACTGTTGTAAAATTCGTGAATCTGATTGGTACACGCTCTTGGATTCAACCAAAATTAAGAGCATACTCCAATAAGATTCACGAATTTTACAACAGTTGAAAAACAGCTTTCTCTGCTGAACGCATCGATATACAAAAATACGACGCAACCGAAAGAAGCGCCGCGGCTCTATTTCGATTCATCTGATTGACGACGATTCACCGGGATATTTCGAGAGGCGACCTTGCGCTTCGCGCTCGGCTACGCGTCCCGACGGCGTCGTTTCCTCGACGAGCGAATCCGCCTCGCGATTTCCCGCTCGTCGATCGGTCCGTCTCGCGATCATCCGCGTATCATCTATCTTGTCGCGAAACCGCAAGAACGTCGTCGCGATTTCAAGCGCTACTCTTCACCGTTTACCATAAGACAACCGCCACCGTACACGACCGACATTCGACTAGAAATTTATCCCGTGGTCCTGATCAGATTGGTCCCAAACAGATATCCGTATTGTAAGATGACGTTGAGTCTGATATTTGAGTTTGATATAATCTGATCTATGACCTATGATTTATGATTATATTTCTACATGTAGTAGTTAAATTTGTACAAGACGGTGATGACGGTGGTCGGCCTCTGATAAGTCATGTAACGCAAGTGGCAATCGAGGTCTTCTTATTAATAGTAAGAATTATTAATCATTAGGCCTCGACAATGTCACCTTGTACAAAGTAGATAACTGAGGATTAGGGTCAACCTAACCAGGAAGATGGGATCAATTTCTAGTCGAGGTTATTCAAATGAATCAACTCCCGACTAGAAATGTGTCCTAATCAGATTGATTCCAATCAATTATCTGATTTATGTAAGCTAATGTTATCGGAAGTTTTAATTACTCCCGATACTAATTAGTTTTAAGGTGCTAATTATCAGTAATTCTTATTACTGATAAGGTTTTGGTTGCTACGCTGCGTTACATAAATGATCAGGGTCGAATAACGTTACCTTACGCAACCTAACTGATTGGGATCAATCTGATGAAGAGCATGGGACCAATTTCTAATCGGACAGACGGCGCATACGGCATCGTTCACGTGTTCGACGACGACGGAGATAAATACTTGCTGCGAAGCGTGCCTATGAATAAATAGAGGTCGACGGGGCTGCCGTCGGCGACAAATACGGGTTATCAATTCCGCGATGATCGATCGGGAACGCCGGGGTGACGAGAAACCGGCAGCGGGGTCGCTGACACGGCCCGACCGGCGCGGGATATACCCGGTGCGCCTTGTTTTCCCGATCCACGGCGCGTAAATAATCAGTGAGTGTCAATGCGGCCTAAGTTTAGCGTGCGCGAAAAGCCCATCCACGTCGTCGCGGATCCAACGACGCGTGAGTGCGTGCGTGCGTGCGTGTATGCGTGTACGCGCGAATCTCACGCGGAGGAACGTTTCGCGCGTATATTTCGGGATGGTTTATGGATTTCCGCGCTGTTTGGGCAACTCTTCCGATTTATTGTGCGTGTGTTAACTGACAGGTAGGTCTGAGCTCGGCCCGGGCTAATCTCGCGCGGCGAACCGACGCGGACGCGCGTTGGCGTTATTCGTGTACCATCATCGTTTCACGTACCATCAAACATTTATCTCTGCTGCTCTCGATGCTTCATTTTAATACCGCGCATCTAAACAGGTGCACATGTGTAGAGCAGTTCTCCTATGCATCTTAAGCTCGGAACGATCATTCTTCTCGCTTGAATACGTAATTGGGACGATAAAAATGATCGAAACCGAATATAATGTCCGTTTCTACCAACTTTACTTAACTTAACTGACTGGTCATTCCAACGGAATTGATCAATCGCATCTGTCACTTATGTCTAACGAGAAATACGATTGGTCAATTCCGCTGGAATATGAGCCGGTTAAGTTAATAGAGTTAGTAAAGACAGCCATGAGACAAATCTTCTTTTACTAAAAATAAGCCTAGATCAATTCTTTTTTTCGCAACACAAAATTTATATTAACATTGTAAAAAGAATCACGGAATAAAGTGCGTAGTAAGAATAGTTTGTTGGTGATAGAAATTGAAATTAATTAATATTAATAATTCGAAATAAAAAGTCGGTCTGGACGTGAAAAGTTGATTCACCCTTACAAGTCTGGAAAAATATTCGACACATGCGTTGATATTGTCAGTTGAAATGTCGCCGACAAGCTATCGTAAATGCCTCGACTCGATGCCATCGATGCGTAGCCATTCCTACTCGTAAACCTCACAAAGACTTGACGCTGGCACAGACGTCTTTGTCCCTTCGAGTGGCCGAGCCATCGTGCATTTAAAAGCCCGCTTAGTCACGATTCGCTGACCACAGCCCACCCGCGCACACGCGTGGAGGAACCTCACAATGACTGACGAAAAGGTCAAGCCGTGTAACGCTGCAGCAGCGTGATCCACGTGTACGTGCGCCATAATGAAAGTCGCCCTCACCATCCCCCCCGCTCCCTCCCCGCATCCCCCGTGCATAATCGAGAGACTGGCGCGTGTACGGAGACATTCTCGAACGGCACAGAGGAAAGCTGACATTAAAAACAATGAACAAACGACGACTTGCGCAATCGGCGCGTTTAATTAAAAGGCCCGATTCGTAAACGCGCGCTTCTCGCCAAGGCCGTCAGCGACGATAACTTGCGCAAGTGGCGATAGTCGGTGCGCTCATAAAGCCACGAAACATCAGCGCGCAACAGCGGCCTTTTGCGATTCCGTTGCGAGAGAGAGAGAGAAAGACAGGAAGAGCAATGATGTTGATTTGTCTCGGGACCAAGTCTCTTCAAATACGATAATAAAGAAGGTACAACATAAAAAAAGATTCACAAAAGATACAGAAAAAAAACGAAGAAAAAATCGTATACTGAGGGAAGAAAATGTTTAAAAAATAAAAAAGATATTAAATAAAATGAATAATAATTCCTTTCAGAGAAAGCTAAGATTCTAAGAAAATGTTTTCTTGTACGAAAAATCTTTTTCTCTTAGTATTCTCAAAGACACGTATTATATGAGTAAATATATTATTTATGCTGACATACCGAATAAATAATTTTTCTTAGATATTTTTTCTCTCAGTGTACTGAAAGCTAAACTTAATCTAATCTGAAACATGAAGAAAGATAATAACAGGAAGCGATGTAAAGTCTACATTAGTGGTGATTAATTTCGCACTGAGACGTTCAAACAAAAAGAGGAAATACCTATTCTTAGAAGTATTTAACGAATTCGCGGAGCAGAGAAGTCGGCCGGTATCGAGCCGCGTGACGCATCTAAGCCGTGTCTGAGCCGCGGATGAAGACAATGCTCCGCCACGGGGCATCGTTCTCGTCCCGTTAAAAGCGCGCTCACGAGTGCACATACGCTTTTTTTCTGGCTAATTAAGTTCGAGTTAATGGTAACGTTCGCACGATTAAATCGAATCGCACGTTCGGTACAATACGTTTTCGTAAGCAATACTTTCCACAGCGCGCAGGTGAGATCCGGCTGGGTCCGCGCTGCATCGCGAAAAGAAACTGACGTGTGCCGCAACTAAGCGAATTTTCTTGCGCCGTGCGTAACGTGACGTTTACGGACACCCAAGGTGAAAACTTTCTCTCTTCTTAAGAAGTCAATTATCTCGCGCGATGCCGTCGCGATCTCGGCGATTTGCGCGAAGAACGCGCGCGCGCTAGAGAGAAAGAGAGAGAGAGAGAGAGAGAGAGAGAGAGAGAGAACACGAGAAACCTGCGGCCCACGTTTTCGTTCGGATGAAACGCGGCACAGCTGGCTGTTACTCCTCTTAGAATCTAATCGCCGTGGCGAGAAATTGTTGTTGCGATCACTTTTTCCGCTCGATTAGATTGTGTCTTTCTTCTTCCTTTCTTTTTGGCGCGGGTGACTAGAAAACGCGTTCGCTTCTCTCTAGGGAGAAGCTCACTTTTCTCCTCGTTTCTCCCGTCTCGCCTCTGTGTATGTACGTGCGAAAGCGTAGGATCACGCCGCGCGCGAGTAAAAGCACAAGCGGCGCGCGTATCGAATTATCCTGAAGGAACCAGGTCGATTCGCGGCGTAGAACAATTCCGCGCGGGAACCACTCCGAATAAATCATGCTCGTGCGCGAGCGCGAACGCCAACTTTTCGCAGCCGTGCGTCCGATCGCACGTCGAGCATCTGGTTCACTTTATTCCTCACGACCGGCAACGTCAATATTTTCCTTGGCGAATTCGCGAGCCAACCGGAGAATTGCGGATCCGAAAAGAGGCCGCGTCTCGACGGGAGAGATGTCTCTTCCCGATCGCGCTCGGGTCAAAGTTCAAGGCCGTTTATTAACTTGCTCTTCATCCGCTCGCACTTTTCCTTTTTCTCCTACATTTCTCCTAAAACGACGACCGCGCGAGCGAGGTGAAGAACATTTTAAATTGCCTCCTTTTCCCTCTTTCCTTTCTTTCCTTTCTTCTTCGATTTACCACGAGCTTGGTTATTTTATTTTTAGCGACGCACAAAGACATTTCGTGGTTTATAATTGGAAAGCTCTCTCTCTCTCTCTCTCTCTCTCTCTCTCTCTCTCTCTCTCTCTTTCTCTCTCTCTCTTAACGCGAAAGAAAATTGGTGTTGCGCCGCGACGCGAGGGGCAAGTGAAACCCCTATTTTCGGAGCGCGACGTACGAAAAGTCGGAAATTTATAATTAGACGACTCTCTCGGGGGCGAGGAACGACAGTTTCACCGGTATTACACGTCGCTCGCGCGTCGAGGATTGACGGCAGGCCGTGCGGCGAGGTAAACGACATCGGAACTGCCAATTGCGTGCGGCGTATTCTATTGTGAGCGCCGCGACGCGACAATCTCGGTTTTACGATTTCCGATTTAGCGCGGCGAGGGCCCACCGCTCGGGAATTATTCTGGCGAAATCGAGCGAGCGGACGTACGTTACGGAATCGGGCTGGATGAGGGAGGCGACGCGGCGGGCCACGGGATTAATAGATCCGTCGTAAATAATTCGGACCTGCACTCCAACGCTCTATATGACGCCCGCTGCGAATTGCCAAAATTCGCCTTTACCGCGTTACTTCTGAGTTATGTGCTCGTAACACATATATACACTCTCTCTTTCTCTCCCGTCGCGAGCGCGAAAAGCAGCAATCTCAGGTGTCAAGAGATTGATGTCTGCACCATTCCAACAAGTAGACAACAAGAAAGCTCTACATTGAGATAAATTATCCGATAAAAAATTAACAAACGAATATTTCCGATCAAGATGCCGATGAATTTTTGTATCCGATCAGGAAACATCCAATGAGAAATAACGATTCATAATTTTTTGATCGGTTTATCTGATAAAATGTTATTATGATCGAAAGTATCCGATAAAATTTAATCAGATATCCTGATCGGATATAAAAATTGATCGGAATTTGACTGGAAATATCAGTTTGTTAATTTTTATCGGATAATTTCTCTCAATATATGTAAGGGATGCAGAAGCTTCTTTCTGAATCCTCTGTGTGGAGTTTCACGACTACTCGTTGGAATGATGCAGACATCTCTTAGCATTTGAGATAGCAGTACCGTGTGGACAGATAATTCCGGTCTCCCCCATGCCTCAACAGTAAGAAGTGAAACAATGTTGAGACGCGTTAAGACGTGAGCGTCGCGTCAGGTATGTCATAATCGCGCTCTTCTCTCTCCCGCGTTTTTCTCTCTCTCCAGTCGCCCTCAACGTCGCGCGCAAACTGCGAAATCGCGCGCGACCGTCACGGATATGTCGCGCGCGTTCCGCGAGATTATCGTCTTCGCATTGTGCGCGAGTGCATCCCAAATCGCGCGTCCCAAACTTACTGCCGTATCGAGCCGCGCCAAAGCGAAGTGCGACTTCGCCTTCGCCAAGGCGAGCGACAGAGCGCAATTTGTATCGTGCGCCGTAATTCTTCACGCTCGTGTTAATCTCCCGCGGATAATTTATAAGCCGCGTCGTCGCGCGCTTGGCAGCCGGTTTAACAGGCTATCAAGAGTCCTCATCGCGATTCCGCTGTCCGGCTCGCATTTTCGCGCGCCCGCCGCGGAACATCGTTTTGCTCTTCGCGCCTCGCCAATAACCCGTCGCGAAAACACGTAACGGGCGTAAGGTCGGCGAGATAAGTGCAAATGTCTAAACGCGCGAAATACGTAAACCGCCGTCCCTCCCCCTTCCTCTCCTCCTCTTTCTCATTTTCTCTCTCTTTCTCGCTCTCAAGGAAACGATCCTCCGCCGTGGCAGTCGCGGATGGAATCTCAAGAACGGGTCGACCCGCGCGCACCGGTATTTCAAGAACGGCCGCGTTCTCTCGCGCAATTCTGCGAAACGCTCCGGCGACGAGATCGCGCGGAAACGCGGAGGAGTCCGCGATTAATGGCAGCTCGCGACGCGAGGGCACGCACTGTGAGGCGTTTTATCATTGCCGATGAAACCGAGCCAGGTGTCGATCCGCCAAGACCCGGCAACAACATTGTCGTACCAAGGCGACACGAAAAATATGTCAATCAGACGCAGGCCGCGGCAGTTCGAGAGGCCGGAGCGATCTCAAGGAGGCACCGAGGCGCCGAGAACGCTCAATTCGACGGACTTGATGTCACGCGCGAAACTCCCGCGAGGTCGGGCAGCTCGGAAAATCGAGCAGAAACTAATGAAACGCGACGTTTTCAACTATCGACTTTGAAGAGTCCCGCGCGGCGAGTCGAGAAACTCGTCGCGAAACGCACCGCGTTCGATCGAACACGAGATCGAAAACTCGAGACCGGATTCGAGATCGAAATACTGATCTTTTCCTCTAGCGTGTGAATCAGTGCTGGGCATTAATTGATCAAAATTGTCTTTGGTAAAATAATCGGCAATCAATCGTTGAAATGAATCCATCGTTATATCTGTAATCACGAGTGATTTAATCGACTGATGACATTAATTACTAATCAGTGTATAATGAATCAAGTATTAATAATTGATTTTATCAATCGATTAAGTTATTTCATTTTTGACGATTGACAAATTTTGACTAATGACTCATATTATCTTAATCAACTAACATTTTAATCGATCAAAAATATATTGTCTATATCTTAAAAATGATGAAAATTAGAAATTAGAGAAAGAAATTAGAGATCAATGCCGCGTTGCATCTAAAAGTGACCACAAGTAATCTGGCATCGTTTCAAAGTCTGAATTGAAAGTTATTCTACTTTGAAGTGTAAGTCCGGTAGACACGATGACATCAAATGACGTTCTAATAAAGCATTAATGACGTCAATGATATTTGGCGTCATCCTGTTATTTGGGAATATTTCAAATCATGTTGTGGAAATATGATGTTGCTAACTTTAGGAAAGATAAAGACAATTGACAAATAATGACGAACACATCTCGGCTTTCACATGCACTTTAAATATTCGAAATGATGCAAAGTTTTATTGTGCTTTAGAAATAAAAATTTAAAGGTTAGAAATAATATAAAATAAAGGAATGTGATGGCAAAGTAAAAATATGTGATTATTCAACAGTATATCGTATATTATCGTTCATTTCTATAAGCAAATATAAAAAAATTGCGAATATAAAAAATTGCGAATTAGTATATTTCTAATTTTTAGGCTAGAAAATTGGCACATTTCTATAATTTCCAGTGACGTTTTGCAATGACTATAGCATTCTCAATGGCCAACACTGGCGTGAAAAGTGAAAAGTCTCATCAAACTCGTCAATGATACTTCACGAGTTCACGCTAGAGGAAAGGACACATGAGATCGACACCCAGAAGTGCGGCCGGGGTTATGGATGTGCCACAGCATCATCCCCCGTTGCGCAATATCCCTTTTTCACCGCGGCTTTTATCCCGCCACCTGGCGCACGGCCAGCACGGCCAGCACAGCCGCGACAAAGAGACACCGGATTATTTTTATAGGTAATGAAAAGGATCGTAAAGACGCGCGGATCACGACGACGCGCTCGCAGCGCGTCGGCTCGGTCCTTCCGAGTGTTGCGCGTGCCGCTTTTGTTTATCGCCGATGACGGCCCTATTTATATCGGACGTATTTTTGTGCAACCCCCGGCCGGATGCGACGCGATCGGCTCGAAGATTTCAATGCCAACATTCCGCGCGCGGCCGCGCGAAAGTGCCGCTAACGAGGTCGAGAATCGAGCCGCCACTCGCGTTCGCACGTTCCTGTTATCTGCCTTTCAGATCTGCGAATTGATGACAATTAAATTTAACGAAGCCCGCGCGGCACGGAAAACAGCGCTACAGAGAGACACCTTTCCCGAGGAGAGTCGGACAATCCGTCGCTCCTTTTTGGAGATGCAGCGCGCTTCAGGTCGGCGCGGAGTTTCTCGCGCGTTTATAGAACGGCTGGCAGGACCCAAGGCCGCTGTCGGACCTGCTTAAACGGATAAACAGCCGGAAAATCGCTCTCGATGCGTAACCGCGCGCTAGCCACGCGACTACCATGCGCGCCTTCGTCGTCCCTGTCTCGCTCGGAAGCCACAGTGCGCCAAGAAAAGGAAATTTTCTTGGCTTTTCCACCCATTCGCGGCTTAATCCTCTGTGATACGAATCGTTTTCCGTGCCACGAGTGCACATCCTAAATCTTCTGCTCATGTGTGTTTATGATCCGCTTGACAAGCATAGAGATCTGCGATTAGCGTAATCTGTGCGAGCAGCAGGAATGCGTGACAGTTTCTGGCAGAACCGTCGGATTTAATTCCAGAGGCGAAGCGCGCTTTTTCGCGTTTCATCTCCGACGCGAAGAGTGAGCGAGCGAATACAAAGAGCTTCCGCGACCTGAGCGCTTGCACATCGGACTTGAGCTCGTATTGATATTTACTACTTGAAATTTCGAAGAAAATCAAATCGAAAATACTCAAATTTTTATTCAAAATTAGATGAGAGTTTTTCAGTTGAATCGCGATTACAGATACAAATGTCACGGCCTGTATCAATAGGGATGCTCTACAAATTTCGGTTTTATTTTAGTGCTACTCTCTTACAATCGAGACTTCTCTATATTTCTGGAAGAAATGTGCTCAAAAATATCGATTTTCAACAAAATTATGGTGGTTCAAAGCTGTCAAAGCTTTCTAAGTTTGACAGCCCTAGACTATACGGTGTGTCTCAAAAAATATTGTTGTACATGGAGGGTTAAATATTAATGGCTTCTGAAATGCAAACAATGTAGATCTCATTCTGCGATTTGAAACTTCGAAAGAGAAAATGAACATGGAACGCTTGTCCTTTCGCTTTCAAGTTATAGAATAATATTGGTAATCTGATCTTGCAATTTTCAAGGTGGAGGATCTGACTGTTCGAGATAAAGGATTTGATGATGTCAACAGAATAAAAAGTCTAAGGGACTAAGGGTCTAAGAGACAATTTTTCAATAGTACAGTTCAAGTTTAAACTCTGTTTTTTAACAATGTGTTCAATGCATTTGAGCAGAATTTAAACTTAAATCTAAATTTAACAACTACTGTTGAAAAATCGAGTGAGAAAATAAAAGTCGGAAAATTACATAATAATAATAATTACATAATAATAATTATATATAATAAAGCCTAATTGGCACGTTCTCTTTCTCTCTCTCTCTCACTCTCTCTCTCTCTCTTTTTTCTCCTTTCCTCTTTTTCTTTTAACTTCTCTCGAGTCTTACCTCCGTTCTGGTGGTGGTTTTCGTAGTTTTTCTAGTAGTGGTCCTCATCGTGTTGAGATTCTCGTAAGGAGAATCCCAGTCCTGGAAAACCTCCGTGGTAGCCATGATTCTCGTCGCGGCGTTACGCTTCGCACAATTTTATGTAAACGTCACTCCTCCCTAAACGCTTCACACGATGAACACTCGGAGAGAAATCCTTTCGCTTATTCTTCGCCGTGTGAGAGAGAATTCTGCAAGTTCGTACACGAACATATAGCCCCGTGATCCCGCTGAGAGTCCTCGAGAAGCGGATCGACCGCCCGGGAAATGATCGTTTGAAATGAAATGCCACGAATCGATCTAATTATCCAACATCGATGAAAAGATTTGCATCGCTATCTTTCCCGATAATGTAAGGACTTCGCGCGACTTCCAGATGAGCTGCCGAAACGACGATGCGCGTTATAGTAAAATCAAGCAACTTGCAGTGGGTGCATCTAATCGAGGAACCAAAGATCGATCCGAGCCCTCTCGCTCTCTCGATACCCGCGTGCCCGCCTCATGGGCGAGTGTTGGACGACGACGGGTGCTCGGCGAATGTAGGCTGAGATCTAGCGAGTCGTAGAGCGTCCAACACAGCAGGCGAAAACGAGAATCCTGAATATCCGACCGAGGAACGTCTCTTCCAACGACACACTCTTTCTCTCTTTTCCGTAGGTCGAGAGCCCGAGATATGCGCGATTCGACGTGGACCACGCGCGACTGAAGCCGGGAAACACGCCTGCCGCTGTACCGCGAGTGGACCGCTCCGCGCCCCATCCGCCCGAACCGCTTCCAGAAATACGGAGAAACACGTATAATTAGGCCGCCACCCATCGCGACGACGACGTCCGCGGACGCCGCGGCGCTCCGCGTCCACGCGACACCGGTGCTCCTCCACTTAGACTTCCTGAGGGTCCTTTCCTCCCACGATTCTGACTCAAAGAGGAGGTCCATTTCCCACAAATTTACATCTCTATCGGATATTTACTCTCACTTTTTCTCAAATTATAGAAATGTCTCATTAATGATTAAGAGCTCCAAGATTGCAAATCACAAAAATCTAACAGGACAGTGAGAGCTAAATCGCCATTCTTGGGTGTGAGTAATATGTTTTAATGATGTTTTCTCAAGTCCGTAATTGGTTTATGTTATACTGATTTTTACACTATTAAATGGTTTATGTTATACTGATTTTTACACTATTAAAATCTTTTGCACTCGACAATTTCAATCAATTTGGCTCTTACTTTTAGATTTTTCTATAGAAATACTTGTTTTGGATTATTGATAAACTTTCGATTTAAAGAGTTTTCGTACAATACGAGAAATATTGTCTCCTCTTGCAATCTATATTCTTTGTCCAGAGAAAAAATCAAGAAATCGATTTCCATGCATCGATGTGTGAATTTTTCGACTCAATTAGGGAGGAATGAACTTCATTGTGAACAAGTGCGTTGCGTATCGCTAGGAACTGATTTTCCCGAGTTTTACACACGGCCTGTGTTACATAGGTGTTACTATTTGTTTGGCGGCGCCCCCTTCTTCCCCGCCCCTCTAAAGCCGGTGTAAACTCAGCGCGGTAACGGAGTATCGCGCGAAGAAGCCACGTGGATTCGAGTATACATAGATATCGAGATCTGTCATTATAGCCCTCGTGTTCGTCTATTTTTCTTGGAAACGGACGGAGGAGTGGAGGAGAGGCGGAGAGAGTGTGTCTGGACAACGCGAGAGAATATCGCGCGTATGTTGTGTGCACGCGCTCGGATCTCGGGAAATCCCGCGGGAAGAACGTCCATCCCCGCGCGCGTAATTCCCCGTTTCCGCCGGCAGGCAAGCGGAAGTTTTCGTTCTGAATCCACGAGTGGATCCTGACGACGAATCAATATTCAGGAAAAAATTTTTGATATATTTGTAACTATACTCGCATAGCAAAAATGTTCAAAATATATACAAAAAAAAAGAATAGTTGTGTCAATCAATAAAATAGCATAGCTTTTATTTCTGGTTTCAGTAACCAATTCTTGGGCTACATCATACGTTAACACCGCGATTCGTTGCCTGAAAAAATGCATTTTTGAGGCGACGAATCGGTAGATCAGCGCAACTAAGAATTGATTCTTGAAGTCAGAAAAAGAAAAGCTATGTCATATTTTGCTAATTTTCTGGTTGACACAACTGTTCTTTATTTTCAATATAGAAGTGTCCTAAAGATATCGCGACGTCCATACGCGATATCCCTATGATGTATTTGGATACTTCTGCTGTAAGCACATGAAGAAATAATTACTATATATTACGATCAAGGGAACTATTCCTTTATTAAATTCAAAAATAATAACCTCGTATACACGTTGCTACTATTATTCTCGTGTGAGGACAACGAGAAAGTATGGTTGAGGCCAAGAGTGACAGTAACTTGAGTCAGGTCGATCGTTTCTTTTGTTTTCAGTGCAGCTAAAACATGGATCTCACAGATGGCGGTTCTATCTTTCGTGTGGAAAATTCTGAACGCGAAGACCCTTTTCTCGGACACGGCGAACACGTCATCATCATCTTCGGTCTCACTCTCGCAGCGAGGGTGGGCGAAGTCGAAGTAACAATCTACGCTGAAGAGAATTCGTTTCGCCTACGGCTGACGTCGAGAAACTGCGCAAAAGTCGCGAATTGCGAAAATCGAGATTTTGCGAGGACCAACGTCGGTCGTCCTCCCCCCTCTCTCTTTCTCTCTCCCTTGCCGATTTGCCTCACTGAACGTTCAGATTATTTGCGTTCAAAGTGTTGAAACAATATTCCGCCAGATATTCGATCTAACGCAGATCAGTAAATAAATTAAATAAAAAAAAAGACTTTACTTGAACCTCCTCAACCGCAGCGATTGATCACGTATTTTCGCTCACGTTACTTTGTTTATCGTGTAATAATCATTATCTCACTATTTCTAAGTTGTATTCTTTCTATCTTAACTGTTTAATTTTCGTGATCCAGTCGTAGGTTTCGTTTGGTTTCGATTTAGATCTAGTCTTAATTTACCTTCGAGTGATCACATCAAAATTCTTTACAAGCATGTCACATTAATTATATAACTGTTCTCTTTTCTTTTTGTAATCGATGTATACTGTTGAGTAAGCGTCTGAAGGAACTTCGTTTCACAAATAAACTTATTTCTCGCTTTCTCTCTGTCTATCTGTCTCTCTTTCCGAGATAGAAATGACGGAAGCAACGCTCGAAAGAACGATAAACGCGATGACGCGATAATTCTCGCTGTCGTTCCAATGCAAATCCTTTTGCTAAATCACGCGGAATTTCTTTGGCAGCGTCCGTGCGCGATGACGGGGCCGCGTCACGCCGCACCGACCGAGCCGACGCGGCGCACAATTCAGTATTTAGCGCAAACACGCGCGCGAAGCTGGGTCACTCGATCGCCTTCGCATGCTGGTCGGGTGCTATTTGCACGCGGGTGTGGCGACTATGAGTGTACAATAAGTGACTACAACTCTCGAGCCATACTTCACGAATTTCGGGCGCGATGTCGCGCCGAGTGTCTCACCTCGATGAAGGCGCGTCCTTTAGTCCGCCAGTCATTTTCTCAGCTGCGCGCGCGTGATCGACGAGATTTTACCTCGATAATCTAATTAATTAAAATATTTCTTATCTCTTGAATATCTTTAACGTCCCATCGCAGTCCCAGCGCTTCTCTGAAGAGAGAGAAAAAGAGAGGGGAGGGGAATCTACTGTCGTCTCATAAGAAAAATTCGATCTGGCAACACGCGAGAGTCTCGAGTATGACAAATTTCTCGTGAGACGTGCCATTTTAATTATGCAGGAATGTGCGAGGTAATCTTACCGATGCCGTGAATTCGCTCCATTTAAATGATATCACTACAATTACGAGCTCCGATCGAGCTTAAAATTAACTCCGACCGACAGCCGCAATAACAGCGATAACAACGAGCGCTCCGTTCTGATAAAATGATTTTGTTGCACTTGTAAAAGAGATATCTCTGGGTCGCGGGCAGATGGCGGCACCATTTGGAAGCTTTCACGCGAGCCTGAAAGCCGTCCGCGCGAAAACTCTTCCGGAAGAACCGTCAGATGGTGCAAAAGCTTGCCAAAAGCTCGTATCGTTAACACAAAGAAGACACTGTTCCCGATTTTACCTTCGGTCGCGGAGCTGCCAGAAAAGCTCCCTCGACCCGAGAAAGCTTTTCAGCACTCGCACGCGGAACCACTGTCGTTTGATGATGCAATTACTCTGTCAGTAATAACGAGCATATTATTGCGTCGAAAGGGAGCTGACTGTTCGGAAAAAGTACATACCCGCTCTAGCGCGCGATAACACTTTTAAGTAATCTCTAAAATTGCATATTAATAAGTGTACAAATCTAAAGATCTCGACGATTAATTTTGTACAATGCAAGCACTCAACAAACATACTTGCGGACGTTCACGTTTAAATTATGATGCTCCCCAGCAAATACAATAATATAACAGTTACATCGTAATATAACGGAATGTAACGTGCAATATAACATGTTTGTACATTAACATATACGTTAATTGTAATTTCCCACCTAAACGATATTGCAGCTATATCACAGAAATATGTGTTATTAAAATGTTATATAGCTGTTATATATATATATATATATATATATATA